>NW_027476255.1:0-300000 GCF_051020955.1 Megalopta genalis | reverse complement strand
AAGATAAATCATGTGTTTCGTTTGGACTTGAAGCTAACTCGTTTGTTTCGCATGCAGTTGAAGCTAAATCATGTATATCACAAGTATTTGAAGCTAAACCATTTGTTTCGCATTTATTCGAAGCTAAGCCTTCTACTTCGCATTGATTTGAGGCTAAATCATGTGTTTCGCTTGGATTTGAAGATAACTCGTTTGCTTCGCATGCTGTTGAAGCTAAATCATGTATATCACAAGTATTTGAAGTTAAACCATTTGTTTCGCATGGATTCGAAGATAATCCATCTATTTCGCATTGATTTGAAGCTAAATCACGTGTTTTGCATTGATTTGAATCTAACTCGTTTGTTTCGCATGCTGTTGAAGCTAAATCAAGTGTATCACAAGTATTTGAAACTAAACAATTTGATTCCCATGGATTTGAAACTAAGCTTTCTACTTAGCATTGATTAGATGCTAAATCATGTGTTTCGCATGGGTTTGAAGCTAACTCGTTTGTTTCGCATGCAGTTGAAGCTGAATCATGTATATCACAAGTAATTGAAGCTAAACCATTCTATTCGCATGGATTCGAAGATAACCCTTCTTCTTCGCATTGATTTGAAGCTAAATCATGTGTTTCGCATGGATTTGAATCTAACTCGTTTATTTCGCATGCTGTTGAAGCTAAATCATGTATATCACAAGTATATGAAGCTAATCCATTTGTTTCGCATGGATTCGTAGATAAGCCTTCTACTTCGCATTGATTTGAAGCAAAATCATGTGTTTCGCATGGATTTGAATCTAACTCGTTTGTTTCGCATGCTGTTGAAACTAAATCATGTATATCACAAGTATTTGAAGCTATATCATGTGTTTCGCATGGATTCGAAGATTAGCCTTCTACTTCGCATTGATTAGATGCTAAGTCATGTGTTTCGCATGGGTTTGAAGCTAACTCGTTTGTTTCGCCTGCATTTGAAGCTATATCACTTATATTCACAAGTATGTGAAGCTAAATCTTTCGTTTCGCATGGATTTGAAGCTAAGCCATCAACTTCGCGTTGACTTGATGCTAAATCATGTTTTTCGTTTGGACTTGAAGCTAACTCGTTTGTTTCGCATGCTCTTTGAACTAAATCATGTTTATCACAAGTATTTGAAGCTATATCATTTGTTTCGCATTTAATCGAAGATAAGCCTTCTACTTCGCATTGATTTTAATCTAAATCATGTGTTTCGCATGGATTTGCAGCTAACTCGTTTGTTTCGCATGCAGTTGAAGCTGAATCATGTATATCACAAGTATTTGAAGCTAAACCATTTGATTCCCATGGATTTGAAGCTAAGCTTTCTACTTAGCATTGATTTGAAGATAAATCATGTGTTTCGCTTGGATTTGAAGATAACTCGTTTGCTTCGCATGCTGTTGAAGCTAAATCATGTATATCACAAGTATTTGAAGTTAAACCATTTGTTTCTCATGGATTCGAAGATAATCCATCTATTTCGCAATGATTTGAAGCTAAATCATGTGTTTTGCATGGATTTGAATCTAACTCGTTTGTTTCGCATGCTGTTGAAAATAAATCATGTATATCACAAGTATTTGAAGCTATATCATTTGTTTCGCATGGATTCGAAGATTAGCCTTCTACTTCGCATTGATTAGATGCTAAGTCATGTGTTTCGCATGGGTTTGAAGCTAACTCGTTTGTTTCGCCTGCATTTGAAGCTATATCACTTATATTCACAAGTATGTGAAGCTAAATCTTTCGTTTCGCATGGATTTGAAGCTAAGCCATCAACTTCGCGTTGACTTGATGCTAAATCATGTTTTTCGTTTGGACTTGAAACTAACTCGTTTGTTTCGCATGCTGTTGGAACTAAATCATGTATATCACAAGTATTTGAAGCTATATCATTTGTTTCGCATTTATTCGAAGATAAGCCTTCTACTTCGCATTGATTTTAATCTAAATCATGTGTTTCGCATGGATTTGAAGCTAACTCGTTTGTTTCGCATGCAGTTGAAGCTGAATCATGTATATCACAAGTATTTGAAGCTAAACCATTTGATTCCCATGGATTTGAAGCTAAGCTTTCTACTTAGCATTGATTTGAAGATAAATCATGTGTTTCGCTTGGATTTGAAGATAACTCGTTTGTTTCGCATGCTGTTGAAACTAAATCATTTATATCACAAGTATTTGAAGCTAAACCATTTGCTTCGCATGGATTCGAAGATAAGCCTTGCACTTCGCATTGATTTGAAGCTAACTCATGTGTTTCGCATGGATTTGAAGTTAACTCGTTTGTTTCGCATGCAGTTGAAGCTAAATCATGTATATAACAAATATTTGCAGCTAAACCATTTGTTTCGCATGGATTCGAAGATAACCCTTCTACTTCGCATTGATTTGAAGCTAAATAATGTGTTTCGCATGGATTTGAAGCTAACTCGTTTGTTTCGCATACTGTTGAAGCTAAATCATGTATATCACAAGTATTTGAAGATAATCCATTTTTTTCGCATGGATTCGAAGATAAGCCTTCTACTTCGCATTGATTTGAAGCTAAATCATTTGTTTCGCATGGATTTGATTCTAACTCGTTTGTTTCGCATGCTGTTGGAACTAAATCATGTATATCACAAGTATTTGAAGCTATATCATTTGTTTCGCATTTATTCGAAGATAAGCCTTCTACTTCGCATTGATTTTAATCTAAATCATGTGTTTCGCATGGATTTGAAGCTAACTCGTTTGTTTCGCATGCTGTTGAAGCTAAATCATGTATATCACAAGTATTTGAAGTTAAACCATTTGTTTCTCATGGATTCGAAGATAATCCATCTATTTCGCATTGATTTGAAGCTAAATCATGTGTTTAGCATGAATTTGAATCTAATTCGTTTGTTTCGCATGCTGTTGAAACTAAATCATTTATATCACAAGTATTTGAAGCTAAACCATTTGCTTCGCATGGATTCGAAGATAAGCCTTGCACTTCGCATTGATTTGAAGCTAACTCATGTGTTTCGCATGGATTTGAAGTTAACTCGTTTGTTTCGCATGCAGTTGAAAATAAATCATGTATATCACAAGTATTTGGAGCTATATCATTTGTTTCGCATGGATTCGAAGATCAGCCTTCTACTTCGCATTTATTAGATGGTAAATCATGCGTTTCGCATGGATTTGAAGCTAACTCGTTTGTTTCGCATTCTGTTGAAGCTAAATCATGCATATCACAAGTATTTGGAGCTAAACCATTTGTTTCGCATGGATTCGAAGATAAGCCTCCTACTTCGCATTGATTTGAAGCTAAATCATGTGTTCGCATGGATTTGAAGCTAACTCGTTTGCTTCGCATGGTGTTGAAGCTAAATCGTGTATATCACAAGTATTTGAAGTTAAACCATTTGTTTCGCATGGATTCGAAGATAATCCATCTATTTCGCATTGATTTGAAGCTAAATCACGTGTTTTGCATGGATTTGAATCTAACTCGTTTGTTTCGCATGCTGTTGAAACTAAATCATTTATATCACAAGTATTTGAAGCTAAACCATTTGCTTCGCATGGATTCGAAGGTCAGCCTTCTACTTCGCATTGATTTGATGCTAAATCATTTGTTTCGCATGGATTTGAAGCTAACTCGTTTGTTTCGCATGCTGTTGAAGCTAAATCAAGTGTATCACAAGTATTTGAAGCTAAACAATTTGCTTCGCATGGATTCGAAGATCAGCCTTCTACTTCGCATTGATTAGATGCTAAATCATGTGTTTCGCATGGGTTTGAAGCTAACTCGTTTGTTTCACCTGCATTTGAAGCTATATCACTTATATTCTCAAGTATGTGAAGCTAAATCATTCGTTTTGCATGGATTTGAAGCTAAGCCGTCAACTTCGCGTTGACTTGATGATAAATCATGTTTTTCGCTTGGACTTGAAGCTAACTCGTTTGTTTCACCTGCATTTGAAGCTATATCATTTATATTCTCAAGTATGTGAAGCTAAATCATTCGTTTCGCATGGATTTGAAGCTAAGCCGTCAACATCGCGTTGACTTGATGATAAATCATGTTTTTCGCTTGGACTTGAAGTTAACTCGTTTGTTTCCAATGCTGTTGAAGCTAAATCATGTATATCACAAGTATTTGAAGCTAAACCATTTGTTTCGCATGGATTCCAAGATAACCCTTCTAATTCGCATTGATTTGTAGCTAAATCATGTGTTCGCATGGATTTGATACTAACTCGTTTGCTTCGCATGCTGTTGAAGCTAAATCAAGTGTATCACAAGTATTTGAAGCTAAACAATTTGCTTCGCATTTATTCGAAGCTAAGCCTTCTACTTCGCATTGATTTGAGGCTAAATCATGTGTTTCGCTTGGATTTAAAGCTAACTCGTTTTTTCGCTAGCAGTTGCAGCTAAATCAAGTGTATCACAAGTATTTGAAGCTAAACAATTTGCTTTGCATTTATTCGAAGCTAAGCCTTCTACTTCGCATTGATTTGAAGCTAAATCATGTGTTTCGCTTGGATTTGAAGCTAACTCGTTTTTTCGCTAGCAGTTGAAGCTAAATCATGTATATCACAAGTATTTGAAGCTAAACCATTTGATTCCCATGGATTTGAAGCTAAGCTTTCTACTTAGCATTGATTTGAAGATAAATCATGTGTTTCGCTTGGATTTGAAGATAACTCGTTTGCTTCGCATGCTGTTGCAGCTAAATCATGTATATCACAAGTATTTGAAGCTAAACCATTTGTTTCGCATGGATTCGAAGATAAGCCTTCTACTTCGCATTGATTTGAAGCTAAATCATGTGTTTCGCATGGATTTGAAGCTAACTCGTTCGTTTCGCATGCTGTTGAAGCTAAGTCATGTATATCACAAGTATTTGAAGCTAAACCATTCGTTTCGCATGGATTCGAAGATAAGCCTTCCACTTCGCATTCATTTGAAGCTAAATCATGTGTTCCGCATGGATTTGAAGTTAACTCGTCTGTTTCGCATGCAGTTGAAGCTGAATTATGTACATCACAAGTATTTGCGGCTAAACCATTTGTTTCGCATGGATTCGAAAGTAACCCTTCTACTTCGCATTGATTTAAAGCTACATCATGTGTTTCGCATGGATTTGAATCTAACTCGTTTGTTTCGCATGCTGTTGAAACGAAATAATGTATATCACAAGTATTTGAAGCTAAACCATTTGCTTCGCATGTATTCGAAGATCAGCCTTCTACTTCGCATTGATTAGATGCTAAATCATGTGCATCGCATGGGTTTGAAGCTAACTCGTTTGTTTCGCCTGCATTTGAAGCCATATCACTTATATTTTCAAATATGTGAAGCTAAATCATTCGTTTCGCATGGATTTGAAGCTAAGCCGACAACTTCGCGTTGACTTGATGATAAATCATGTTTTTCGCTTGGACTTGAAGCTAACTCGTTTGTTTCACCTGCATTTGAAGCTATATCATTTATATTCTCAAGTATGTGAAGCTAAATCATTCGTTTCGCATGGATTTGAAGCTAAGCCGTCAACTTCGCGTTGACTTGATGATAAATCATGTTTTTCGCTTGGACTTGAAGTTAACTCGTTTGTTTCCAATGCTGTTGAAGCTAAATCATGTATATCACAAGTATTTGAAGCTAAACCATTTGTATCGCATGGAATCGAAGATAAGCCACCTACTTCGCATTGATTTGTAGCTAAATAATGTGTTTCGCATGGATTTGAAGCTAACTCGTTTATTTCGCATGCTGTTGAAGCTATGTCATGTATATCACAAGTATTTGAAGCTAATCCATTTGTTTCGCATGGATTCCAAGCTAAGCCTTCCACTTCGCATTCATTTGAAGCTAAATCATGTGTTCCGCATGGATTTGAATCTAACTCGTTTGTTTCGCATGCAGTTGAAGCTGAATCATGTATATCATAAGTATTTGCCGCTAAACCATTTGTTTCGCATGGATTCGAAGGTAACCCTTCTACTTCGCATTGATTTGAAGCTACATCATGTGTTTCGCATGGATTTGAATCTAACTCGTTTGTTTCGCATGCTGTTGAAACGAAATAATGTATATCACAAGTATTTGAAGCTAAACCATTTGCTTCGCATGGATTCGAAGATCAGCCTTCTACTTCGCATTGATTAGATGCTAAATCATGTGCATCGCATGGGTTTGAAGCTAACTCGTTTGTTTCGCCTGCATTTGAAGCTATATCACTTATATTCACAAGTATGTGAAGCTAAATCATTCGTTTTGCATGGATTTGAAGCTAAGCCATCAACTTCGCGTTGACTTGATGCTAATTCATGTGTCTCGCATGGATTTGAAGCTAACTCGTTTGTTTCGCAGGCAGTTGAATCTGAATCATTTATATCAAAAGTATTTGAAGCTAAACTATTCGTTTCGCATGGATTCGAAGATAAGCCTTCCACTTCGCATTGATTTGAAGCTAAATCATGTGTTCCGCATGGATTTGAAGCTGACTCGTTTGTTTCGCATGCAGTTGAAGCTGAATCATGTATATCACAAGTATTTGCGGCTAAACCATTTGTTTCGCATGGATTCGAAGATCATCCTTCTACTTCGCATTGATTAGATGCTAAATCATGTGTATCGCATGGGTTTGAAGCTAACTCGTTTGTTTCGCCTGCATTTGAAGCCATATCACTTATATTTTCAAATATGTGTAGCTAAATCATTCGTTTTGCATGGATTTGAAGCTAAGCCATCAACTTCGCGTTGACTTGATGATAAATCATGTGTTTCGCATGGATTTGAAGCTAACTCGATTGTTTCTCATGCTGTTGAAGCTAAATCATGTATATCACAAGTATTTGAAGCTAAACCATTTGTTTCGCATGGATCCGAAGATAAGCCTCCTACTTCGCATTGATTTGAAGCTAAATCATGTATATCACAAGTATTTGAAGCTATATCATATGTTTCGCATGGATTCGAAGATAACCCTTCTAATTCGCATTGATTTGAAGCTAAATCATGTGTTTCACATGGATTTGAAGCTAACTCGTTTGTTTCTCATGCTGTTGAAGCTAAATCATGTATATCACAAGTATTTGAAGCTAAACCATTTGTTTCGCATGGATTCGAAGATCAGCCTCCTACTTCGCATTGATTAGATGCTAAATCATGTGTTTCGCATGGATTTGAAGCTAACTCGTTTGTTTCGCATGCTGTTGAAGCTAAATCATGTATATCACAAGTATTTGAAGCTAAACCATTTGTTTCGCATGGATCCGAAGATAAGCCTCCTACTTCGCATTGATTTGAAGCTAAATCATGTGTTTCACATGGATTTGAAGCTAACTCGATTGTTTCTCATGCTGTTGAAGCTAAATCATGTATATCACAAGTATTTGAAGCTAAACCATTTGTTTCGCATGGATCCGAAGATAAGCCTCCTACTTCGCATTGATTTGAAGCTAAATCATGTATATCACAAGTATTTGAAGCTATATCATATGTTTCGCATGGATTCGAAGATAACCCTTCTAATTCGCATTGATTTGAAGCTAAATCATGTGTTTCACATGGATTTGAAGCTAACTCGTTTGTTTCTCATGCTGTTGAAGCTAAATCATGTATATCACAAGTATTTGAAGCTAAACCATTTGTTTCGCATGGATTCGAAGATCAGCCTCCTACTTCGCATTGATTAGATGCTAAATCATGTGTTTCGCATGGATTTGAAGCTAACTCGTTTGTTTCGCATGCTGTTGAAGCTAAATCATGTATATCACAAGTATTTGAAGCTAAACCATTTGTTTCGCATGGATCCGAAGATAAGCCTCCTACTTCGCATTGATTTGAAGCTAAATCATGTATATCACAAGTATTTGAAGCTATATCATATGTTTCGCATGGATTCGAAGATAACCCTTCTAATTCGCATTGATTTGAAGCTAAATCATGTGTTTCGCATGGATTTGAAGCTAACTCGTTTGTTTCGCATGCTGTTGAAGCTAAGTCATGTATATCACAAGTATTTGAAGCTAAACCATTTGTTTCGCATGGATTCGCAGATAAGCCTCCTACCTCGCATTGATTTGAAGCTAAATCATGTGTTCGCATGGACTTGAAGCTACCTCGTTTGTTTCGCATTCTGTTGAAGCTAAATCAAGTGTATCACATGTATTTGAAGCCAAACCATTTGCTTCGCATGGATTCGAAGATCAGCCTTCTACTTCGCATTTATTAGATGGTAAATCATGCGTTTCGCATAGATTTGAAGCTAACTCGTTTGTTTCGCATTCTGTTGAAGCTAAATCATGCATATCACAAGTATTTGAAGCTAAACCATTTGTTTCGCATGGATTCGAAGATCAGCCTTCTACTTCGCATTGATTAGATGCTAAATCATGTGTCTCGCATGGGTTTGAAGCTAACTCGTTTGTTTCGCATGCAGTTGAAGCTGAATCATGTATATCACAAGTATTTGAAGCTAAACCATTTGATTCCCATGGATTTGAAGCTAAGCTTTCTACTTAGCATTGATTTGAAGATAAATCATGTTTTTCGCTTGGACTTGAAGTTAACTCGTTTGCTTCGCATGCTGTTGAAGCTAAATCAAGTGTATCACTAGTATTTGAAGCTAAACCATTTGTTTCGCGTGGATTCGAAGATCAACCTTCTAATTCGCATTGATTTGAAGCTAAATCATGTGTTTCGCATGGATTTGAAGCTAACTCGTTTGTTTCGCATGCAGTTGAAGCTAAATCATGTATATCACAAGTAATTGAAGCTAAACTATTCGTTTCGCATGGATTCGAAGATAACCCTTCTTCTTCGCATTGATTTGAAGCTAGATCATGTGTTTTGCATGGATTTGAATCTAACTCGTTTGCTTCGCATGCTGTTGAAGCTAAATCAAGTGTATCACTAGTATTTGAAGCTAAACCATTTGTTTCGCGTGGATTCGAATATCAACCTTCTACTTCGCATTGATTATATGCTAAATCATGTGTTTCGCATGGATTTGAAGCTAACTCGTTTGTTTCGCATGCGGTTGAAGCTAAATCATGTATATCACAAGTATTTGAAGCTATATCATATGTTTCGCATGGATTCGAAGATAACCCTTCTAATTCGCATTGATTTGAAGCTAAATCATGTGTTTCGCATGGATTCGAAGCTAACTCGTTTGTTTCGCATGCTGTTGAAACTAAATCATGTATATCACAAGTATTTGAAGCTATATCATTTGTTTCGCATGGATTCGAAGATTAGCCTTCTACTTCGCATTGATTAGATGCTAAATGATGTGTTTCGCATGGGTTTGAAGCTAACTCGTTTGTTTCGCCTGCATTTGAAGCTATATCACTTATATTCACAAGTATGTGAAGCTAAATCATTCGTTTCGCATTGATTTGAAGCTAAGCCATCAACTTCGCGTTGACTTGTTGCTAAATCATGTGTTTCGCATGGATTAGAAGCTAACTCGTTTGTTTCGCATGCTGTTGAAGCTGAATCATGTATATCACAAGTATTTGTAGCTATATCATATGTTTCGCATGGATTCGAAGATAACCCATCTAATTCGCCTTGATTTGAAGCTAAATCATGTCTTTCGCGTGGATTTGAAGCTAACTCGTTTGTTTCGAATGCAGTTGAAGCTGAATCATGGATATCACAAGTATTTGAAGCTAATCTATTCGTTTCGCATGGATTCGAAGATAACCCTTCTTCTTCGCATTGATTTGAAGCTAAATCATGTGATTCGCATGGATTTGAATCTAACTCGTTTGTTTCGCATGCTGTCGAAGCTAAATCATGTATATCACAATTATTTGAAGCTAAACCATTTGTATCGCATGGAATCGAAGATAAGCCACCTACTCCGCATTGATTTGAAGCTAAATCATGTGTTTCACATGGATTTGAAGCTAACTCGTTTGTTTCTCATGCTGTTGAAGCTAAATCATGTATATCACAAGTATTTGAAGCTAAACCATTTGTTTCGCATGGATCCGAAGATAAGCCTCCTACTTCGCATTGATTTGAAGCTAAATCATGTATATCACAAGTATTTGAAGCTATATCATATGTTTCGCATGGATTCGAAGATAACCCTTCTAATTCGCATTGATTTGAAGCTAAATCATGTGTTTCACATGGATTTGAAGCTAACTCGTTTGTTTCTCATGCTGTTGAAGCTAAATCATGTATATCACAAGTATTTGAAGCTAAACCATTTGTTTCGCATGGATTCGAAGATCAGCCTCCTACTTCGCATTGATTAGATGCTAAATCATGTGTTTCTCATGGATTTGAAGCTAACTCGTTTGTTTCGCATGCTGTTGAAGCTAAATCATGTATATCACAAGTATTTGAAGCTAAACCATTTGTTTCGCATGGATCCGAAGATAAGCCTCCTACTTCGCATTGATTTGAAGCTAAATCATGTATATCACAAGTATTTGAAGCTATATCATATGTTTCGCATGGATTCGAAGATAACCCTTCTAATTCGCATTGATTTGAAGCTAAATCATGTGTTTCGCATGGATTTGAAGCTAACTCGTTTGTTTCGCATGCTGTTGAAGCTAAGTCATGTATATCACAAGTATTTGAAGCTAAACCATTTGTTTCGCATGGATTCGCAGATAAGCCTCCTACCTCGCATTGATTTGAAGCTAAATCATGTGTTCGCATGGACTTGAAGCTACCTCGTTTGTTTCGCATTCTGTTGAAGCTAAATCAAGTGTATCACATGTATTTGAAGCCAAACCATTTGCTTCGCATGGATTCGAAGATCAGCCTTCTACTTCGCATTTATTAGATGGTAAATCATGCGTTTCGCATAGATTTGAAGCTAACTCGTTTGTTTCGCATTCTGTTGAAGCTAAATCATGCATATCACAAGTATTTGAAGCTAAACCATTTGTTTCGCATGGATTCGAAGGTAAGCCTCCTACTTCGCATTGATTTGAAGCTAAATCATGTGTTCGCATGGATTTGAAGCTACCTCGTTTGTTTCGCATGCTGTTAAAGCTAAGTCATGTATATCACAAGTATTTGCGGCTAAACCATTTGTTTCGCATGGATTCGAAGGTAACCCTTCTACTTCGCATTGATTTGAAGCTAAATCATGTGTTTCGCATGGATTTGAATCTAACTCGTTTGTTTCGCATGCTGTTGAAACTAAATCATGTATATCACAAGTATTTGAAGCTAAACCATTTGCTTCGCATGGATTCGAAGATCAGCCTTCTACTTCGCATTGATTAGATGCTAAATCATGTGTCTCGCATGGGTTTGAAGCTAACTCGTTTGTTTCGCATGCAGTTGAAACTGAATCATGTATATCACAAGTATTTGAAGCTAAACCATTTGATTCCCATGGATTTGAAGCTAAGCTTTCTACTTAGCATTGATTTGAAGATAAATCATGTTTTTCGCTTGGACTTGAAGTTAACTCGTTTGCTTCGCATGCTGTTGAAGCTAAATCAAGTGTATCACTAGTATTTGAAGCTAAACCATTTGTTTCGCGTGGATTCGAAGATCAACCTTCTAATTCCCATTGATTTGAAGCTAAATCATGTGTTTCGCATGGATTTGAAGCTAACTCGTTTGTTTCGCATGCAGTTGAAGCTGAATCATGTATATCACAAGTAATTGAAGCTAAACTATTCGTTTCGCATGGATTCGAAGATAACCCTTCTTCTTCGCATTGATTTGAAGCTAGATCATGTGTTTTGCATGGATTTGAATCTAACTCGTTTGCTTCGCATGCTGTTGAAGCTAAATCAAGTGTATCACTAGTATTTGAAGCTAAACCATTTGTTTCGCGTGGATTCGAAGATCAACCTTCTACTTCGCATTGATTATATGCTAAATCATGTGTTTCGCATGGATTTGAAGCTAACTCGTTTGTTTCGCATGCGGTTGAAGCTAAATCATGTATATCACAAGTATTTGAAGCTATATCATATGTTTCGCATGGATTCGAAGATAACCCTTCTAATTCGCATTGATTTGAAGCTAAATCATGTGTTTCGCATGGATTCGAAGCTAACTCGTTTGTTTCGCATGCTGTTGAAACTAAATCATGTATATCACAAGTATTTGAAGCTATATCATTTGTTTCGCATGGATTCGAAGATTAGCCTTCTACTTCGCATTGATTAGATGCTAAATGATGTGTTTCGCATGGGTTTGAAGCTAACTCGTTTGTTTCGCCTGCATTTGAAGCTATATCACTTATATTCACAAGTATGTGAAGCTAAATCATTCGTTTCGCATTGATTTGAAGCTAAGCCATCAACTTCGCGTTGACTTGTTGCTAAATCATGTGTTTCGCATGGATTAGAAGCTAACTTGTTTGTTTCGCATGCTGTTGAAGCTGAATCATGTATATCACAAGTATTTGTAGCTATATCATATGTTTCGCATGGATTCGAAGATAACCCATCTAATTCGCCTTGATTTGAAGCTAAATCATGTCTTTCGCGTGGATTTGAAGCTAACTCGTTTGTTTCGAATGCAGTTGAAGCTGAATCATGGATATCACAAGTATTTGAAGCTAATCTATTCGTTTCGCATGGATTCGAAGATAACCCTTCTTCTTCGCATTGATTTGAAGCTAAATCATGTGTTTCGCATGGATTTGAATCTAACTCGTTTGTTTCGCATGCTGTCGAAGCTAAATCATGTATATCACAATTATTTGAAGCTAAACCATTTGTATCGCATGGAATCGAAGATAAGCCACCTACTCCGCATTGATTTGAAGCTAAATCATGTATTTCGCATGGTTTTGAAGCTAACTCGTTTATTTCGCATGCTGTTGGAACTAAATCATGTATATCACAAGTATTTGAAGCTATATCATTTGTTTCGCATTTATTCGAAGATAAGCATTCTACTTCGCATTGATTTTAATCTAAATCATGTGTTTCGCATGGATTTGAAGCTAACTCGTTTGTTTCGCATGCAGTTGAAGCTGAATCATGTATATCACAAGTATTTGAAGCTAAACAATTTGTTTCGCATTAATTAGAAGCTAAGCCTTCTACTTCGCATTGATTTGATGCTAAATCATGTGTTTCGCATGAATTTGAAGCTAACTCGTTTGTTTCGCATGCTGTTGAAGCTGAATCATGTATATCACAAGTATTTGTAGCTATATCATATGTTTCGCATGGATTCGAAGATAACCCTTCTAATTCGCATTGATTTGAAGCTAAATCATGTGTTTCGCATGGATTTGTAGCTAACTCGTTTGTTTCGCATGCAGTTGAAGCTGAATCATGAATATCACAAGTATTTGAAGCTAAGCTATTCGTTTCGCATGGATTCGAAGATAACCCTTCTTCTTCGCATTGATTTGAAGCTAAATCATGTGTTTCGCATGGATTTGAAGCTAACTCGTTTGTTTCGCATGCTGATGAAGGTAAGTCATGTATATCACAAGTATTTGAAGCTAAACCATTTGTTTCGCATGGATTCGAAGATAAGCCTCCTACCTCGCATTGATTTGTAGCTAAATCATGTGTTCGCATGGACTGGAAGCTACCTCGTTTGTTTCGCATTCTGTTGAAGCTAAATCAAGTGTATCACAAGTATTTGAAGCCAAACCATTTGCTTCGCATTGATTCGAAGATCAGCCTTCTACTTCGCATTTATTAGATGGTAAATCATGCGTTTCGCATGGATTTGAAGCTAACTCGTTTGTTTCGCATTCTGTTGAAGCTAAATCATGCATATCACAAGTATTTGGAGCTAAACCATTTGTTTCGCATGGATTCGAAGATAAGCCTCTTACTTCGCATTGATTTGAAGCTAAATCATGTGTTCGCATGGATTTGAAGCTAACTCGTTTGCTTCGCATGGTGTTGAAGCTAAATCGTGTATATCACAAGTATTTGAAGTTAAACCATTTGTTTCGCATGGATTCGAAGATAATCCATCTATTTCGCATTGATTTGAAGCTAAATCACGTGTTTTGCATGGTTTTGAATCTAACTCGTTTGTTTCGCATGCTGTTGAAACTTAATCATTTATATCACAAGTATTTGAAGCTAAACCATTTGCTTCGCATGGATTCGAAGGTCAGCCTTCTACTTCGCATTGATTTGATGCTAAATCATTTGTTTCGCATGGATTTGAAGCTAACTCGTTTGTTTCGCATGCAGTTGAAGCTGAATCATGAATATCACAAGTATTTGAAGCTAAACTATTCGTTTCGCATGGATTCGAAGATAACCCTTCTTCTTCGCATTGATTTGAAGCTAAATCATGTGTTTCGCATGGATTTGAAGCTAACTCGTTTGTTTCGCATGCTGATGAAGGTAAGTCATGTATATCACAAGTATTTGAAGCTAAACCATTTGTTTCGCATGGATTCGAAGATAAGCCTCCTACCTCGCATTGATTTGTAGCTAAATCATGTGTTCGCATGGACTGGAAGCTACCTCGTTTGTTTCGCATTCTGTTGAAGCTAAATCAAGTGTATCACAAGTATTTGAAGCCAAACCATTTGCTTCGCATTGATTCGAAGATCAGCCTTCTACTTCGCATTTATTAGATGGTAAATCATGCGTTTCGCATGGATTTGAAGCTAACTCGTTTGTTTCGCATTCTGTTGAAGCTAAATCATGCATATCACAAGTATTTGGAGCTAAACCATTTGTTTCGCATGGATTCGAAGATAAGCCTCCTACTTCGCATTGATTTGAAGCTAAATCATGTGTTCGCATGGATTTGAAGCTAACTCGTTTGCTTCGCATGGTGTTGAAGCTAAATCGTGTATATCACAAGTATTTGAAGTTAAACCATTTGTTTCGCATGGATTCGAAGATAATCCATCTATTTCGCATTGATTTGAAGCTAAATCACGTGTTTTGCATGGATTTGAATCTAACTCGTTTGTTTCGCATGCTGTTGAAACTAAATCATTTATATCACAAGTATTTGAAGCTAAACCATTTGCTTCGCATGGATTCGAAGATAAGCCTTCTACTTCGCATTGATTTGAAGCTACATCATGTGTTTCGCATGGATTTGAATCTAACTCGTTTGTTTCGCATGCTGTTGAAACGAAATCATGTATATCACAAGTATTTGAAGCTAAACCATTTGCTTCGCATGGATTCGAAGATCATCCTTCTACTTCGCATTGATTAGATGCTAAATCATGTGTATCGCATGGGTTTGAAGCTAACTCGTTTGTTTCGCCTGCATTTGAAGCCATATCACTTATATTTTCAAATATGTGTAGCTAAATCATTCGTTTTGCATGGATTTGAAGCTAAGCCATCAACTTCGCGTTGACTTGATGCTAATTCATGTGTTTCGCATGGATTTGAAGCTAACTCGATTGTTTCCTAGGCAGTTGAAGCTAAATGATGTATATCACAAGTATTTGAAGCTATATCATATGTTTCGCATGGATTCGAAGATAACCCTTCTAATTCGCATTGATTTGAAGCTAAATCATGTGTTTCACATGGATTTGAAGCTAACTCGTTTGTTTCTCATGCTGTTGAAGCTAAATCATGTATATCACAAGTATTTGAAGCTAAACCATTTGTTTCGCATGGATTCGAAGATCAGCCTCCTACTTCGCATTGATTAGATGCTAAATCATGTGTTTCGCATGGATTTGAAGCTAACTCGTTTGTTTCGCATGCTGTTGAAGCTAAATCATGTATATCACAAGTATTTGAAGCTAAACCATTTGTTTCGCATGGATCCGAAGATAAGCCTCCTACTTCGCATTGATTTGAAGCTAAATCATGTATATCACAAGTATTTGAAGCTATATCATATGTTTCGCATGGATTCGAAGATAACCCTTCTAATTCGCATTGATTTGAAGCTAAATCATGTGTTTCGTATGGATTTGAAGCTAACTCGTTTGTTTCGCATGCTGTTGAAGCTAAGTCATGTATATCACAAGTATTTGAAGCTAAACCATTTGTTTCGCATGGATTCGCAGATAAGCCTCCTACCTCGCATTGATTTGAAGCTAAATCATGTGTTCGCATGGACTTGAAGCTACCTCGTTTGTTTCGCATTCTGTTGAAGCTAAATCAAGTGTATCACATGTATTTGAAGCCAAACCAATTGCTTCGCATGGATTCGAAGATCAGCCTTCTACTTCGCATTTATTAGATGGTAAATCATGCGTTTCGCATAGATTTGAAGCTAACTCGTTTGTTTCGCATGCTGTTGAAACGAAATAATGTATATCACAAGTATTTGAAGCTAAACCATTTGCTTCGCATGGATTCGAAGATCAGCCTTCTACTTCGCATTGATTAGATGCTAAATCATGTGCATCGCATGGGTTTGAAGCTAACTCGTTTGTTTCGCCTGCATTTGAAGCTATATCACTTATATTCACAAGTATGTGAAGCTAAATCATTCGTTTTGCATGGATTTGAAGCTAAGCCATCAACTTCGCGTTGACTTGATGCTAATTCATGTGTCTCGCATGGATTTGAAGCTAACTCGTTTGTTTCGCAGGCAGTTGAATCTGAATCATTTATATCAAAAGTATTTGAAGCTAAACTATTCGTTTCGCATGGATTCGAAGATAAGCCTTCCACTTCGCATTGATTTGAAGCTAAATCATGTGTTCCGCATGGATTTGAAGCTGACTCGTTTGTTTCGCATGCAGTTGAAGCTGAATCATGTATATCACAAGTATTTGCGGCTAAACCATTTGTTTCGCATGGATTCGAAGATCATCCTTCTACTTCGCATTGATTAGATGCTAAATCATGTGTATCGCATGGGTTTGAAGCTAACTCGTTTGTTTCGCCTGCATTTGAAGCCATATCACTTATATTTTCAAATATGTGTAGCTAAATCATTCGTTTTGCATGGATTTGAAGCTAAGCCATCAACTTCGCGTTGACTTGATGATAAATCATGTGTTTCGCATGGATTTGAAGCTAACTCGATTGTTTCCTAGGCAGTTGAAGCTAAATCATGTATATCACAAGTATTTGAAGCTAAACCATTTGTTTCGCATGGATTCCAAGATAACCCTTCTAATTCGCATTGATTTGAAGCTAAATCATGTGTTTCACATGGATTTGAAGCTAACTCGTTTGTTTCTCATGCTGTTGAAGCTAAATCATGTATATCACAAGTATTTGAAGCTAAACCATTTGTTTCGCATGGATCCGAAGATAAGCCTCCTACTTCGCATTGATTTGAAGCTAAATCATGTATATCACAAGTATTTGAAGCTATATCATATGTTTCGCATGGATTCGAAGATAACCCTTCTAATTCGCATTGATTTGAAGCTAAATCATGTGTTTCACATGGATTTGAAGCTAACTCGTTTGTTTCTCATGCTGTTGAAGCTAAATCATGTATATCACAAGTATTTGAAGCTAAACCATTTGTTTCGCATGGATTCGAAGATCAGCCTCCTACTTCGCATTGATTAGATGCTAAATCATGTGTTTCGCATGGATTTGAAGCTAACTCGTTTGTTTCGCATGCTGTTGAAGCTAAATCATGTATATCACAAGTATTTGAAGCTAAACCATTTGTTTCGCATGGATCCGAAGATAAGCCTCCTACTTCGCATTGATTTGAAGCTAAATCATGTATATCACAAGTATTTGAAGCTATAACATATGTTTCGCATGGATTCGAAGATAACCCTTCTAATTCGCATTGATTTGAAGCTAAATCATGTGTTTCGCATGGATTTGAAGCTAACTCGTTTGTTTCGCATGCTGTTGAAGCTAAGTCATGTATATCACAAGTATTTGGAGCTAAACCATTTGTTTCGCATGGATTCGCAGATAAGCCTCCTACCTCGCATTGATTTGAAGCTAAATCATGTGTTCGCATGGACTTGAAGCTACCTCGTTTGTTTCGCATTCTGTTGAAGCTAAATCAAGTGTATCACATGTATTTGAAGCCAAACCATTTGCTTCGCATGGATTCGAAGATCAGCCTTCTACTTCGCATTTATTAGATGGTAAATCATGCGTTTCGCATAGATTTGAAGCTAACTCGTTTGTTTCGCATTCTGTTGAAGCTAAATCATGCATATCACAAGTATTTGAAGCTAAACCATTTGTTTCGCATGGATTCGAAGATCAGCCTTCTACTTCGCATTGATTAGATGCTAAATCATGTGTCTCGCATGGGTTTGAAGCTAACTCGTTTGTTTCGCATGCAGTTGAAGCTGAATCATGTATATCACAAGTATTTGAAGCTAAACCATTTGATTCCCATGGATTTGAAGCTAAGCTTTCTACTTAGCATTGATTTGAAGATAAATCATGTTTTTCGCTTGGACTTGAAGTTAACTCGTTTGCTTCGCATGCTGTTGAAGCTAAATCAAGTGTATCACTAGTATTTGAAGCTAAACCATTTGTTTCGCGTGGATTCGAAGATCAACCTTCTAATTCGCATTGATTTGAAGCTAAATCATGTGTTTCGCATGGATTTGAAGCTAACTCGTTTGTTTCGCATGCAGTTGAAGCTAAATCATGTATATCACAAGTAATTGAAGCTAAACTATTCGTTTCGCATGGATTCGAAGATAACCCTTCTTCTTCGCATTGATTTGAAGCTAGATCATGTGTTTTGCATGGATTTGAATCTAACTCGTTTGCTTCGCATGCTGTTGAAGCTAAATCAAGTGTATCACTAGTATTTGAAGCTAAACCATTTGTTTCGCGTGGATTCGAAGATCAACCTTCTACTTCGCATTGATTATATGCTAAATCATGTGTTTCGCATGGATTTGAAGCTAACTCGTTTGTTTCGCATGCGGTTGAAGCTAAATCATGTATATCACAAGTATTTGAAGCTATATCATATGTTTCGCATGGATTCGAAGATAACCCTTCTAATTCGCATTGATTTGAAGCTAAATCATGTGTTTCGCATGGATTCGAAGCTAACTCGTTTGTTTCGCATGCTGTTGAAACTAAATCATGTATATCACAAGTATTTGAAGCTATATCATTTGTTTCGCATGGATTCGAAGATTAGCCTTCTACTTCGCATTGATTAGATGCTAAATGATGTGTTTCGCATGGGTTTGAAGCTAACTCGTTTGTTTCGCCTGCATTTGAAGCTATATCACTTATATTCACAAGTATGTGAAGCTAAATCATTCGTTTCGCATTGATTTGAAGCTAAGCCATCAACTTCGCGTTGACTTGTTGCTAAATCATGTGTTTCGCATGGATTAGAAGCTAACTCGTTTGTTTCGCATGCTGTTGAAGCTGAATCATGTATATCACAAGTATTTGTAGCTATATCATATGTTTCGCATGGATTCGAAGATAACCCATCTAATTCGCCTTGATTTGAAGCTAAATCATGTCTTTCGCGTGGATTTGAAGCTAACTCGTTTGTTTCGAATGCAGTTGAAGCTGAATCATGGATATCACAAGTATTTGAAGCTAATCTATTCGTTTCGCATGGATTCGAAGATAACCCTTCTTCTTCGCATTGATTTGAAGCTAAATCATGTGTTTCGCATGGATTTGAATCTAACTCGTTTGTTTCGCATGCTGTCGAAGCTAAATCATGTATATCACAATTATTTGAAGCTAAACCATTTGTATCGCATGGAATCGAAGATAAGCCACCTACTCCGCATTGATTTGAAGCTAAATCATGTGTTTCACATGGATTTGAAGCTAACTCGTTTGTTTCTCATGCTGTTGAAGCTAAATCATGTATATCACAAGTATTTGAAGCTAAACCATTTGTTTCGCATGGATCCGAAGATAAGCCTCCTACTTCGCATTGATTTGAAGCTAAATCATGTATATCACAAGTATTTGAAGCTATATCATATGTTTCGCATGGATTCGAAGATAACCCTTCTAATTCGCATTGATTTGAAGCTAAATCGTGTGTTTCACATGGATTTGAAGCTAACTCGTTTGTTTCTCATGCTGTTGAAGCTAAATCATGTATATCACAAGTATTTGAAGCTAAACCATTTGTTTCGCATGGATTCGAAGATCAGCCTCCTACTTCGCATTGATTAGATGCTAAATCATGTGTTTCTCATGGATTTGAAGCTAACTCGTTTGTTTCGCATGCTGTTGAAGCTAAATCATGTATATCACAAGTATTTGAAGCTAAACCATTTGTTTCGCATGGATCCGAAGATAAGCCTCCTACTTCGCATTGATTTGAAGCTAAATCATGTGTATCACAAGTATTTGAAGCTATATCATATGTTTCGCATGGATTCGAAGATAACCCTTCTAATTCGCATTGATTTGAAGCTAAATCATGTGTTTCGCATGGATTTGAAGCTAACTCGTTTGTTTCGCATGCTGTTGAAGCTAAGTCATGTATATCACAAGTATTTGAAGCTAAACCATTTGTTTCGCATGGATTCGCAGATAAGCCTCCTACCTCGCATTGATTTGAAGCTAAATCATGTGTTCGCATGGACTTGAAGCTACCTCGTTTGTTTCGCATTCTGTTGAAGCTAAATCAAGTGTATCACATGTATTTGAAGCCAAACCATTTGCTTCGCATGGATTCGAAGATCAGCCTTCTACTTCGCATTT
This sequence comes from Megalopta genalis, assembly GCF_051020955.1. NCBI lineage: Eukaryota > Metazoa > Arthropoda > Insecta > Hymenoptera > Halictidae > Megalopta > Megalopta genalis. Next base: position 279,455 of record NW_027476255.1, on the reverse strand, counting down.
ATTAGATGGTAAATCATGCGTTTCGCATAGATTTGAAGCTAACTCGTTTGTTTCGCATTCTGCTGAAGCTAAATCATGCATATCACAAGTATTTGAAGCTAAACCATTTGTTTCGCATGGATTCGAAGGTAAGCCTCCTACTTCGCATTGATTTGAAGCTAAATCATGTGTTCGCATGGATTTGAAGCTACCTCGTTTGTTTCGCATGCTGTTAAAGCTAAGTCATGTATATCACAAGTATTTGCGGCTAAACCATTTGTTTCGCATGGATTCGAAGGTAACCCTTCTACTTCGCATTGATTTGAAGCTAAATCATGTGTTTCGCATGGATTTGAATCTAACTCGTTTGTTTCGCATGCTGTTGAAACTAAATCATGTATATCACAAGTATTTGAAGCTAAACCATTTGCTTCGCATGGATTCGAAGATCAGCCTTCTACTTCGCATTGATTAGATGCTAAATCATGTGTCTCGCATGGGTTTGAAGCTAACTCGTTTGTTTCGCATGCAGTTGAAGCTGAATCATGTATATCACAAGTATTTGAAGCTAAACCATTTGATTCCCATGGATTTGAAGCTAAGCTTTCTACTTAGCATTGATTTGAAGATAAATCATGTTTTTCGCTTGGACTTGAAGTTAACTCGTTTGCTTCGCATGCTGTTGAAGCTAAATCAAGTGTATCACTAGTATTTGAAGCTAAACCATTTGTTTCGCGTGGATTCGAAGATCAACCTTCTAATTCGCATTGATTTGAAGCTAAATCATGTGTTTCGCATGGATTTGAAGCTAACTCGTTTGTTTCGCATGCAGTTGAAGCTGAATCATGTATATCACAAGTAATTGAAGCTAAACTATTCGTTTCGCATGGATTCGAAGATAACCCTTCTTCTTCGCATTGATTTGAAGCTAGATCATGTGTTTTGCATGGATTTGAATCTAACTCGTTTGCTTCGCATGCTGTTGAAGCTAAATCAAGTGTATCACTAGTATTTGAAGCTAAACCATTTGTTTCGCGTGGATTCGAAGATCAACCTTCTACTTCGCATTGATTATATGCTAAATCATGTGTTTCGCATGGATTTGAAGCTAACTCGTTTGTTTCGCATGCGGTTGAAGCTAAATCATGTATATCACAAGTATTTGAAGCTATATCATATGTTTCGCATGGATTCGAAGATAACCCTTCTAATTCGCATTGATTTGAAGCTAAATCATGTGTTTCGCATGGATTCGAAGCTAACTCGTTTGTTCCGCATGCTGTTGAAACTAAATCATGTATATCACAAGTATTTGAAGCTATATCATTTGTTTCGCATGGATTCGAAGATTAGCCTTCTACTTCGCATTGATTAGATGCTAAATGATGTGTTTCGCATGGGTTTGAAGCTAACTCGTTTGTTTCGCCTGCATTTGAAGCTATATCACTTATATTCACAAGTATGTGAAGCTAAATCATTCGTTTCGCATTGATTTGAAGCTAAGCCATCAACTTCGCGTTGACTTGTTGCTAAATCATGTGTTTCGCATGGATTAGAAGCTAACTTGTTTGTTTCGCATGCTGTTGAAGCTGAATCATGTATATCACAAGTATTTGTAGCTATATCATATGTTTCGCATGGATTCGAAGATAACCCATCTAATTCGCCTTGATTTGAAGCTAAATCATGTCTTTCGCGTGGATTTGAAGCTAACTCGTTTGTTTCGAATGCAGTTGAAGCTGAATCATGGATATCACAAGTATTTGAAGCTAATCTATTCGTTTCGCATGGATTCGAAGATAACCCTTCTTCTTCGCATTGATTTGAAGCTAAATCATGTGTTTCGCATGGATTTGAATCTAACTCGTTTGTTTCGCATGCTGTCGAAGCTAAATCATGTATATCACAATTATTTGAAGCTAAACGATTTGTATCGCATGGAATCGAAGATAAGCCACCTACTCCGCATTGATTTGAAGCTAAATCATGTATTTCGCATGGTTTTGAAGCTAACTCGTTTATTTCGCATGCTGTTGGAACTAAATCATGTATATCACAAGTATTTGAAGCTATATCATTTGTTTCGCATTTATTCGAAGATAAGCATTCTACTTCGCATTGATTTTAATCTAAATCATGTGTTTCGCATGGATTTGAAGCTAACTCGTTTGTTTCGCATGCAGTTGAAGCTGAATCATGTATATCACAAGTATTTGAAGCTAAACAATTTGTTTCGCATTAATTAGAAGCTAAGCCTTCTACTTCGCATTGATTTGATGCTAAATCATGTGTTTCGCATGAATTTGAAGCTAACTCGTTTGTTTCGCATGCTGTTGAAGCTGAATCATGTATATCACAAGTATTTGTAGCTATATCATATGTTTCGCATGGATTCGAAGATAACCCTTCTAATTCGCATTGATTTGAAGCTAAATCATGTGTTTCGCATGGATTTGAAGCTAACTCGTTTGTTTCGCATGCAGTTGAAGCTGAATCATGAATATCACAAGTATTTGAAGCTAAGCTATTCGTTTCGCATGGATTCGAAGATAACCCTTCTTCTTCGCATTGATTTGAAGCTAAATCATGTGTTTCGCATGGATTTGAAGCTAACTCGTTTGTTTCGCATGCTGATGAAGGTAAGTCATGTATATCACAAGTATTTGAAGCTAAACCATTTGTTTCGCATGGATTCGAAGATAAGCCTCCTACCTCGCATTGATTTGTAGCTAAATCATGTGTTCGCATGGACTGGAAGCTACCTCGTTTGTTTCGCATTCTGTTGAAGCTAAATCAAGTGTATCACAAGTATTTGAAGCCAAACCATTTGCTTCGCATTGATTCGAAGATCAGCCTTCTACTTCGCATTTATTAGATGGTAAATCATGCGTTTCGCATGGATTTGAAGCTAACTCGTTTGTTTCGCATTCTGTTGAAGCTAAATCATGCATATCACAAGTATTTGGAGCTAAACCATTTGTTTCGCATGGATTCGAAGATAAGCCTCTTACTTCGCATTGATTTGAAGCTAAATCATGTGTTCGCATGGATTTGAAGCTAACTCGTTTGCTTCGCATGGTGTTGAAGCTAAATCGTGTATATCACAAGTATTTGAAGTTAAACCATTTGTTTCGCATGGATTCGAAGATAATCCATCTATTTCGCATTGATTTGAAGCTAAATCACGTGTTTTGCATGGTTTTGAATCTAACTCGTTTGTTTCGCATGCTGTTGAAACTTAATCATTTATATCACAAGTATTTGAAGCTAAACCATTTGCTTCGCATGGATTCGAAGGTCAGCCTTCTACTTCGCATTGATTTGATGCTAAATCATTTGTTTCGCATGGATTTGAAGCTAACTCGTTTGTTTCGCATGCAGTTGAAGCTGAATCATGAATATCACAAGTATTTGAAGCTAAACTATTCGTTTCGCATGGATTCGAAGATAACCCTTCTTCTTCGCATTGATTTGAAGCTAAATCATGTGTTTCGCATGGATTTGAAGCTAACTCGTTTGTTTCGCATGCTGATGAAGGTAAGTCATGTATATCACAAGTATTTGAAGCTAAACCATTTGTTTCGCATGGATTCGAAGATAAGCCTCCTACCTCGCATTGATTTGTAGCTAAATCATGTGTTCGCATGGACTGGAAGCTACCTCGTTTGTTTCGCATTCTGTTGAAGCTAAATCAAGTGTATCACAAGTATTTGAAGCCAAACCATTTGCTTCGCATTGTTTCGAAGATCAGCCTTCTACTTCGCATTTATTAGATGGTAAATCATGCGTTTCGCATGGATTTGAAGCTAACTCGTTTGTTTCGCATTCTGTTGAAGCTAAATCATGCATATCACAAGTATTTGGAGCTAAACCATTTGTTTCGCATGGATTCGAAGATAAGCCTCCTACTTCGCATTGATTTGAAGCTAAATCATGTGTTCGCATGGATTTGAAGCTAACTCGTTTGCTTCGCATGGTGTTGAAGCTAAATCGTGTATATCACAAGTATTTGAAGTTAAACCATTTGTTTCGCATGGATTCGAAGATAATCCATCTATTTCGCATTGATTTGAAGCTAAATCACGTGTTTTGCATGGATTTGAATCTAACTCGTTTGTTTCGCATGCTGTTGAAACTAAATCATTTATATCACAAGTATTTGAAGCTAAACCATTTGCTTCGCATGGATTCGAAGATAAGCCTTCTACTTCGCATTCATTTGAAGCTAAATCATGTGTTCCGCATGGATTTGAATCTAACTCGTTTGTTTCGCATGCAGTTGAAGCTGAATCATGTATATCACAAGTGTTTGCGGCTAAACCATTTGTTTTGCATGTATTCGAAGGTAACCCTGCTACTTCGCATTGATTTGAAGCTACATCATGTGTTTCGCATGGATTTGAATCTAACTCGTTTGTTTCGCATGCTGTTGAAACGAAATCATGTATATCACAAGTATTTGAAGCTAAACCATTTGCTTCGCATGGATTCGAAGATCATCCTTCTACTTCGCATTGATTAGATGCTAAATCATGTGTATCGCATGGGTTTGAAGCTAACTCGTTTGTTTCGCCTGCATTTGAAGCCATATCACTTATATTTTCAAATATGTGTAGCTAAATCATTCGTTTTGCATGGATTTGAAGCTAAGCCATCAACTTCGCGTTGACTTGATGCTAATTCATGTGTTTCGCATGGATTTGAAGCTAACTCGATTGTTTCCTAGGCAGTTGAAGCTAAATGATGTATATCACAAGTATTTGAAGCTATATCATATGTTTCGCATGGATTCGAAGATAACCCTTCTAATTCGCATTGATTTGAAGCTAAATCATGTGTTTCACATGGATTTGAAGCTAACTCGTTTGTTTCTCATGCTGTTGAAGCTAAATCATGTATATCACAAGTATTTGAAGCTAAACCATTTGTTTCGCATGGATTCGAAGATCAGCCTCCTACTTCGCATTGATTAGATGCTAAATCATGTGTTTCGCATGGATTTGAAGCTAACTCGTTTGTTTCGCATGCTGTTGAAGCTAAATCATGTATATCACAAGTATTTGAAGCTAAACCATTTGTTTCGCATGGATCCGAAGATAAGCCTCCTACTTCGCATTGATTTGAAGCTAAATCATGTATATCACAAGTATTTGAAGCTATATCATATGTTTCGCATGGATTCGAAGATAACCCTTCTAATTCGCATTGATTTGAAGCTAAATCATGTGTTTCGTATGGATTTGAAGCTAACTCGTTTGTTTCGCATGCTGTTGAAGCTAAGTCATGTATATCACAAGTATTTGAAGCTAAACCATTTGTTTCGCATGGATTCGCAGATAAGCCTCCTACCTCGCATTGATTTGAAGCTAAATCATGTGTTCGCATGGACTTGAAGCTACCTCGTTTGTTTCGCATTCTGTTGAAGCTAAATCAAGTGTATCACATGTATTTGAAGCCAAACCATTTGCTTCGCATGGATTCGAAGATCAGCCTTCTACTTCGCATTTATTAGATGGTAAATCATGCGTTTCGCATAGATTTGAAGCTAACTCGTTTGTTTCGCATTCTGTTGAAGCTAAATCATGCATATCACAAGTATTTGAAGCTAAACCATTTGTTTCGCATGGATTCGAAGGTAAGCCTCCTACTTCGCATTGATTTGAAGCTAAATCATGTGTTCGCATGGATTTGAAGCTACCTCGTTTGTTTCGCATGCTGTTAAAGCTAAGTCATGTATATCACAAGTATTTGCGGCTAAACCATTTGTTTCGCATGGATTCGAAGTTAACCCTTCTACTTCGCATTGATTTGAAGCTAAATCATGTGTTTCGCATGGATTTGAATCTAACTCGTTTGTTTCGCATGCTGTTGAAACTAAATCATGTATATCACAAGTATTTGAAGCTAAACCATTTGCTTCGCATGGATTCGAAGATCAGCCTTCTACTTCGCATTGATTAGATGCTAAATCATGTGTCTCGCATGGGTTTGAAGCTAACACGTTTGTTTCGCCTGCATTTGAAGCTATATCATTTATATTCTCAAGTATGTGAAGCTAAATCATTCGTTTCGCATGGATTTGAAGCTAAGCCGTCAACTTCGCGTTGACTTGATCATAAATCATGTTTTTCGTTTGGACTTGAAGTTAACTCGTTTGTTTCGCATGCTGTTGAAGCTAAATCATGTATATCACAAGTATTTGAAGCTAAACCATTTGTTTCGCATGGATTCCAAGATAACCCTTCTAATTGGCATTGATTTGAGGCTAAATCATGTGTTTCGCATGGATTTGAAGCTAACTCGTTTGTTTCTCATGCTGTTGAAGCTAAATCATGTATATCACAAGTATTTGAAGCTAAACCATTTGTTTCGCATGGATCCGAAGATAAGCCTCCTACTTCGCATTGATTTGAAGCTAAATCATGTGTTCGCATGGATTTGAAGCTAACTCGTTTGCTTCGCATGCTGTTGAAGCTAAATCAAGTGTATCACAAGTATTTGAAGCTAAACCATTTGTTTCGCGTGGATTCGAAGATCAACCTTCTACTTCGTATTGATTAGATGCTAAATCATGTGTTTCGCATGGATTTGAAGCTAACTCGTTTGTTTCGCATGCTGTTGAAGCTAAATCATGTATATCACAAGTATTTGAAGCTATATCATATGTTTCGCATGGATTCGAAGATAACCCTTCTAATTCGCATTGATTTGAAGCTAAATCATGTGTTTCGCATGGATTTGAAGCTAACTCGTTTATTTCGCATGCTGTTGAAGCTAAATCATGTATATCACAAGTATATGAAGCTAATCCATTTGCTTCGCATGGATTCGTAGATAAACCTTCTACTTCGCATTGATTTGAAGCTAAATCATGTGTTTCGCATGGATTTGAATCTAACTCGTTTGTTTCGCATGCTGTTGAAACTAAATCATGTATATCACAAGTATTTGAAGCTAAACCATTTGTTTCGCATGGATTCCAAGATAACCCTTCTAATTCGCATTTATTAGATGGTAAATCATGCGTTTCGCATGGATTTGAAGCTAACTCGATTGTTTCGCATTCTGTTGAAGCTAAATCATGCATATCACAAGTATTTGAAGCTAAACCATTTGTTTCGCATGGATTCGAAGATAAGCCATCTACTTCGCATTGATTTGAAGCTAAATCATGTGTTCGCATGGAATTGAAGCTACCTCGTTTGTTTCGCATGCTGTTGAAGCTAAGTCATGTATATCACAAGTATTTGAAGCTAAACCATTTGTTTCGCATGGATTCGAAGATAAGCCTTCTACTTCGCATACATTTGAAGCTAAATCATGTGTTCCGCACGGATTTGAATCTAACTCGTTTGTTTCGCATGCAGTTGAAGCTGAATCATGTATATCACAAGTGTTTGCGGCTAAACCATTTGTTTTGCATGGATTCGAAGGTAACCCTTCTACTTCGCATTGATTTGAAGCTACATCATGTGTTTCGCATGGATTTGAATCTAACTCGTTTGTTTCGCATGCTGTTGAAACGAAATCATGTATATCACAAGTATTTGAAGCTAAACCATTTGCTTCGCATGGATTCGAAGATCATCCTTCTACTTCGCATTGATTAGATACTAAATCATGTGTATCGCATGGGTTTGAAGCTAACTCGTTTGTTTCGCCTGCATTTGAAGCCATATCACTTATATTTTCAAGTATGTGTAGCTAAATCATTCGTTTTGCATGGATTTGAAGCTAAGCCATCAACTTCGCGTTGACTTGATCATAAATCATGTTTTTCGTTTGGACTTGAAGTTAACTCGTTTGTTTCCAATGCTGTTGAAGCTAAATCATGTATATCACAAGTATATGAAGCTAAACCATTTGTTTCGCATGGATTCCAAGATAACCCTTCTAATTCGCATTGATTTGAAGCTAAATCATGTGTTCGCATGGATTTGAAGCTACCTCGTTTGTTTCGCATGCTGTTAAAGCTAAGTCATGTATATCACAAGTATTTGCGGCTAAACCATTTGTTTCGCATGGATTCGAAGGTAACCCTTCTACTTCGCATTGATTTGAAGCTAAATCATGTGTTTCGCATGGATTTGAATCTAACTCGTTTGTTTCGCATGCTGTTGAAACTAAATCATGTATATCACAAGTATTTGAAGCTAAACCATTTGCTTCGCATGGATTCGAAGATCAGCCTTCTACTTCGCATTGATTAGATGCTAAATCATGTGTCTCGCATGGGTTTGAAGCTAACACGTTTGTTTCGCCTGCATTTGAAGCTATATCATTTATATTCTCAAGTATGTGAAGCTAAATCATTCGTTTCGCATGGATTTGAAGCTAAGCCGTCAACTTCGCGTTGACTTGATCATAAATCATGTTTTTCGTTTGGACTTGAAGTTAACTCGTTTGTTTCCAATGCTGTTGTAGCTAAATCATGTATATCACAAGTATTTGAAGCTAAACCATTTGTTTCGCATGGATTCCAAGATAACCCTTCTAATTCGCATTGATTTGAAGCTAAATCATGTGTTTCACGTGGATTTGAAGCTAACTCGTTTGTTTCTCATGCTGTTGAAGCTAAATCATGTATATCACAAGTATTTGAAGCAGAACCATTTGTTTCGCATGGATCCGAAGATAAGCCTCCTACTTCGCATTGATTTGAAGCTAAATCATGTGTTCGCATGGATTTGATGCTAACTCGTTTGCTTCGCATGCTGTTGAAGCTAAATCAAGTGTATCACAAGTATTTGAAGCTAAACAATTTGCTTCGCATTTATTCGAAGCTAAGCCTTCTACTTCGCATTGATTTGAGGCTAAATCATGTGTTTCGCTTGGATTTGAAGCTAAATCATGTGTTTTGCATGGATTTGAAGCTAAGCTTTCTACTTAGCATTGATTTGAAGATAAATCATGTGTTTCGCTTGGATTTGAAGATAACTCGTTTGCTTCGCATGCTGTTGAAGCTAAATCGTGTATATCACAAGTATTTGAAGTTAAACCATTTGTTTCGCATGGATTCGAAGATAATCCATCTATTTCGCATTGATTTGAAGCTAACTCGTTTGTTTCGCATGCTGTTGAAACTAAATCATTTATATCACAAGTATTTGAAGCTAAACCATTTGCTTCGCATGGATTCGAAGGTCAGCCTTCTACTTCGCATTGATTTGATGCTAAGTCATTCGTTTCGCATGGATTTGAAGCTAACTCGTTTGTTTCGCATGCTGTTGAAGCTAAATCATGTATATCACAAGTATTTGAAGCTAAACCATTTGTTTCGCATGGATTCGAAGATTAGCCTTCCACATCGCATTGATTTGAAGCTAAATCATGTGTTTCGCATGGGTATGAAGCTAACTCGTTTGTTTCGCCTGCATTTGAAGCTATATCACTTATATTCTCAAGTATGTGAAGCTAAATCATTCGTTTCGCATGGATTTGAAGCTAAGCCGTCAACTTCGCGTTGACTTGATGATAAATCATGTCTTTCGCTTGGACTTGAAGTTAACTCGTTTGTTTCGCATGCTGTTGAAGCTAAATCATGTATATCACAAGTATTTGAAGCTAAACCATTTGTTTCGCATGGATTCCAAGATAACCCTTCTAATTGGCATTGATTTGAGGCTAAATCATGTGTTTCGCATGGATTTGAAGCTAACTCGTTTGTTTCTCATGCTGTTGAAGCTAAATCATGTATATCACAAGTATTTGAAGCTAAACCATTTGTTTCGCATGGATCCGAAGATAAGCCTCCTACTTCGCATTGATTTGAAGCTAAATCATGTGTTCGCATGGATTTGAAGCTAACTCGTTTGCTTCGCATGCTGTTGAAGCTAAATCAAGTGTATCACAAGTATTTGAAGCTAAACCATTTGTTTCGCGTGGATTCGAAGATCAACCTTCTACTTCGTATTGATTAGATGCTAAATCATGTGTTTCGCATGGATTTGAAGCTAACTCGTTTGTTTCGCATGCTGTTGAAGCTAAATCATGTATATCACAAGTATTTGAAGCTATATCATATGTTTCGCATGGATTCGAAGATAACCCTTCTAATTCGCATTGATTTGAAGCTAAATCATGTGTTTCGCATGGATTTGAAGCTAACTCGTTTATTTCGCATGCTGTTGAAGCTAAATCATGTATATCACAAGTATATGAAGCTAATCCATTTGCTTCGCATGGATTCGTAGATAAACCTTCTACTTCGCATTGATTTGAAGCTAAATCATGTGTTTCGCATGGATTTGAATCTAACTCGTTTGTTTCGCATGCTGTTGAAACTAAATCATGTATATCACAAGTATTTGAAGCTAAACCATTTGTTTCGCATGGATTCCAAGATAACCCTTCTAATTCGCATTTATTAGATGGTAAATCATGCGTTTCGCATGGATTTGAAGCTAACTCGATTGTTTCGCATTCTGTTGAAGCTAAATCATGCATATCACAAGTATTTGAAGCTAAACCATTTGTTTCGCATGGATTCGAAGATAAGCCATCTACTTCGCATTGATTTGAAGCTAAATCATGTGTTCGCATGGAATTGAAGCTACCTCGTTTGTTTCGCATGCTGTTGAAGCTAAGTCATGTATATCACAAGTATTTGAAGCTAAACCATTTGTTTCGCATGGATCCGAAGATAAGCCTCCTACTTCGCATTGATTTGAAGCTAAATCATGTATATCACAAGTATTTGAAGCTATATCATATGTTTCGCATGGATTCGAAGATAACCCTTCTAATTCGCATTGATTTGAAGCTAAATCATGTGTTTCGCATGGATTTGAAGCTAACTCGTTTGTTTCGCATGCTGTTGAAGCTAAGTCATGTATATCACAAGTATTTGAAGCTAAACCATTTGTTTCGCATGGATTCGCAGATAAGCCTCCTACCTCGCATTGATTTGAAGCTAAATCATGTGTTCGCATGGACTTGAAGCTACCTCGTTTGTTTCGCATTCTGTTGAAGCTAAATCAAGTGTATCACATGTATTTGAAGCCAAACCATTTGCTTCGCATGGATTCGAAGATCAGCCTTCTACTTCGCATTTATTAGATGGTAAATCATGCGTTTCGCATAGATTTGAAGCTAACTCGTTTGTTTCGCATTCTGTTGAAGCTAAATCATGCATATCACAAGTATTTGAAGCTAAACCATTTGTTTCGCATGGATTCGAAGATAAGCCTCCTACTTCGCATTGATTTGAAGCTAAATCATGTGTTCGCATGGATTTGAAGCTACCTCGTTTGTTTCGCATGCTGTTAAAGCTAAGTCATGTATATCACAAGTATTTGCGGCTAAACCATTTGTTTCGCATGGATTCGAAGGTAACCCTTCTACTTCGCATTGATTTGAAGCTAAATCATGTGTTTCGCATGGATTTGAATCTAACTCGTTTGTTTCGCATGCTGTTGAAACTAAATCATGTATATCACAAGTATTTGAAGATAAACCATTTGCTTCGCATGGATTCGAAGATCAGCCTTTTACTTCGCATTGATTAGATGCTAAATCATGTGTTTCGCATGGGTTTGAAGCTAACACGTTTGTTTCGCCTGCATTTGAAGCTATATCATTTATATTCTCAAGTATGTGAAGCTAAATCATTCGTTTCGCATGGATTTGAAGCTAAGCCGTCAACTTCGCGTTGACTTGATCATAAATCATGTTTTTCGTTTGGACTTGAAGTTAACTCGTTTGTTTCCAATGCTGTTGAAGCTAAATCATGTATATCACAAGTATTTGAAGCTAAACCATTTGTTTCGCATGGATTCCAAGATAACCCTTCTAATTCGCATTGATTTGAAGCTAAATCATGTGTTTCACATGGATTTGAAGCTAACTCGTTTGTTTCTCATGCTGTTGAAGCTAAATCATGTATATCACAAGTATTTGAAGCAGAGCCAATTGTTTCGCATGGATCCGAAGATAAGCCTCCTACTTCGCATTGATTTGAAGCTAAATCATGTGTTCGCATGGATTTGATGCTAACTCGTTTGCTTCGCATGCTGTTGAAGCTAAATCAAGTGTATCACAAGTATTTGAAGCTAAACAATTTGCTTCGCATTTATTCGAAGCTAAGCCTTCTACTTCGCATTGATTTGAGGCTAAATCATGTGTTTCGCTTGGATTTGAAGCTAAATCATGTGTTTTGCATGGATTTGAAGCTAAGCTTTCTACTTAGCATTGATTTGAAGATAAATCATGTGTTTCGCTTGGATTTGAAGATAACTCGTTTGCTTCGCATGCTGTTGAAGCTAAATCATGTATATCACAAGTATTTGAAGTTAAACCATTTGTTTCGCATGGATTCGAAGATAATCCATGTATTTCGCATTGATTTGAAGCTAACTCGTTTGTTTCGCATGCTGTTGAAACTAAATCATTTATATCACAAGTATTTGAAGCTAAACCATTTGCTTCGCATGGATTCGAAGGTCAGCCTTCTACTTCGCATTGATTTGATGCTAAGTCATTCGTTTCGCATGGATTTGAAGCTAACTCGTTTGTTTCGCATGCTGTTGAAGCTAAATCATGTATATCACAAGTATTTGAAGCTAAACCATTTGTTTCGCATGGATTCGAAGATTAGCCTTCCACATCGCATTGATTTGAAGCTAAATCATGTGTTTCGCATGGGTATGAAGCTAACTCGTTTGTTTCGCCTGCATTTGAAGCTATATCACTTATATTCTCAAGTATGTGAAGCTAAATCATTCGTTTCGCATGGATTTGAAGCTAAGCTGTCAACTTCGCGTTGACTTGATGATAAATCATGTCTTTCGCTTGGACTTGAAGTTAACTCGTTTGTTTCGCATGCTGTTGAAGCTAAATCATGTATATCACAAGTATTTGAAGCTAAACCATTTGTTTCGCATGGATTCCAAGATAACCCTTCTAATTGGCATTGATTTGAGGCTAAATCATGTGTTTCGCATGGATTTGAAGCTAACTCGTTTGTTTCTCATGCTGTTGAAGCTAAATCATGTATATCACAAGTATTTGAAGCTAAACCATTTGTTTCGCATGGATCCGAAGATAAGCCTCCTACTTCGCATTGATTTGAAGCTAAATCATGTGTTCGCATGGATTTGAAGCTAACTCGTTTGCTTCGCATGCTGTTGAAGCTAAATCAAGTGTATCACAAGTATTTGAAGCTAAACCATTTGTTTCGCGTGGATTCGAAGATCAACCTTCTACTTCGTATTGATTAGATGCTAAATCATGTGTTTCGCATGGATTTGAAGCTAACTCGTTTGTTTCGCATGCTGTTGAAGCTAAATCATGTATATCACAAGTATTTGAAGCTATATCATATGTTTCGCATGGATTCGAAGATAACCCTTCTAATTCGCATTGATTTGAAGCTAAATCATGTGTTTCGCATGGATTTGAAGCTAACTCGTTTATTTCGCATGCTGTTGAAGCTAAATCATGTATATCACAAGTATATGAAGCTAATCCATTTGTTTCGCATGGATTCGTAGATAAACCTTCTACTTCGCATTGATTTGAAGCTAAATCATGTGTTTCGCATGGATTTGAATCTAACTCGTTTGTTTCGCATGCTGTTGAAACTAAATCATGTATATCACAAGTAATTGAAGCTAAACTATTCGTTTCGCATGGATTCGAAGATAACACTTCTTCTTCGCATTGATTTGAAGCTAAATCATGTGTTTCGCATGGATTTGAAGCTAACTCGTTTGTTTCGCATGCTGTTGAAGCTAAATCATGTATATCACAAGTATTTGAAGCTATATCATATGTTTCGCATGGATTCGAAGATAACCCTTCTAATTCGCATTGATTTGAAGCTAAATCATGTGTTTCGCATGGATGTGAAGCTAACTCGTTTGTTTCGCATGCTGTTGAAGCTAAGTCATGTATATCACAAGTATTTCAAGCTAAACCATTTGTTTCGCATGGTTTCGAAGATAAGCCTTCCACTTCGCATTCATTTGAAGCTAAATCATGTGTTCCGCATGGATTTGAAGCTTACTCGTTTGTTTCGCATGCAGTTGAAGCTGAATCATGTATGTCACAAGTATTTGCGGCTAAACCATTTGTTTCGCATGGATTCGAAGGTAACCCTTCTACTTCGCATTCATTTGAAGCTAAATCATGTGTTTCGCATGGATTTGAATCTAACTCGTTTGTTTCGCATGCTGTTGAAACTAAATCATGTATATCACAAGTATTTGAAGCTAAACCATTTGCTTCGCATGGATTCGGAGATCAGCCTTCTACATCGCATTGATTAGATGCTAAATCATGTGTTTCGCATGGGTTTGAAGCTAACTCGTTTGTTTCGCCTGCATTTGAAGCCATATCACTTATATTTTCAAGTATGTGAAGCTAAATCATTCGTTTTGCATGGATTTGAAGCTAAGCCATCAACTTCGCGTTGACTTGATGCTTATTCATGTGTTTCGCATGGATTTGAAGCTAACTCGTTTGTTTCGCAGGCAGTTGAAGCTGAATCATGTATATCAAAAGTATTTGAAGCTAAACTATTCGTTTCGCATGGATTCGAAGATAAGCCTTCCACTTCGCATTGATTTGAAGCTAAATCATGTGTTCCGCATGGATTTGAAGCTGACTCGTTTGTTTCGCATGCAGTTGAAGCTGAATCATGTATATCACAAGTATTTGCGGCTAAACCATTTGTTTCGCATGGATTCGAAGGTAACCCTTCTACTTCGCATTGATTTTAATCTAAATCATGTGTTTCGCATGGATTTGAAGCTAACACGTTTGTTTCGCATAGTGTTGAAGCTAAATCATGTATATCACAAGTATTTGAGGCTAAACCATTTGTTTCGCACGGATTCGAAGATAAGCCTCCTACTTCGCATTGATTTGAAGCTAAATCATGTGTTCGCATGGATTTGAAGCTAACTCGTTTGCTTCGCATGCTGTTGAAGCTAAATCAAGTGTATCACAAGTATTTGAAGCTAAACCATTTGTTTCGCATGGATTCGAAGATCAGCCTTCTACTTCGCATTGATTAGATGCTAAATCATGCGTTTCGCATAGATTTGAAGCTAACTCGTTTGTTTCGCATTCTGTTGAAGCTAAATCATGCATATCACAAGTATTTGAAGCTAAACCATTTGCTTCGCATGGATTCGAAGATCAGCCTTCTACTTCGCATTGATTAGATGCTAAATCATGTGTTTCGCATGGGTTTGAAGCTAACTCGTTTGTTTCGCCTGCATTTGAAGCTATATCACTTATATTCTCAAGTATGTCAAGCTAAATCATTCGTTTCGCATGGATTCGAAGATCAGCCTTCTACTTCGCATTGATTAGATGCTAAATCATGTGTTTCGCATGGGTTTGAAGCTAACTCGTTTGTTTCGCATGCTGTTGAAGCTAAATCAAGTGTATCACAAGTATTTGAAGCTAAACAATTTACTTCGCATGGATTCGAAGATCAGCCTTCCACATCGCATTGATTTGAAGCTAAATCATGTGTTTCGCATGGATTTGAAGTTAACTCGTTTGTCTCGCATGCAGTTGAAGCTAAATCAAGTGTATCACAAGTATTTGAAGCTAAATCATTTGCTTCCCATGGATTGCGAAGATCAGCATTCTACTTCTCATTGATTAGATGCTAAATCATGTGTTTCGCATGGGTTTGAAGCTAACTCGTTTGTTTCGCCTGCATTTGAAGCTATATCATTTATATTCTCAAGTATGTGAAGCTAAATCATTCGTTTCGCATGGATTTGAAGCTAAGCCGTCAACTTCGCATTGACTTGATCATAAATCATGTTTTTCGCTTGGACTTGAAGTTAACTCGTTTGTTTCCAATGCTGTTGAAGCTAAATCATGTATATCACAAGTATTTGAAGCTAAACCATTTGTTTCGCATGGATTCGAAGATCAGCCTCCTACTTCGCATTGATTAGATGCTAAATCATGTGTTTCGCATGGATTTGAAGCTAACTCGTTTGTTTCGCATGCTGTTGAAACTAAATCATGTATATCACAAGTATTTGAAGCGATATCATTTGTTTCGCATGGATTCGAAGATTAGCCTTCTACTTCGCATTGATTAGATGCTAAATCATGTGTTTAGCATGGGTTTGAAGCTAACTCGTTTGTTTCGCCTGCATTTGAAGCTATATCACTTATATTCACAAGTATGTGAAGCTAAATCATTCGTTTCGCATGGATTTGAAGCAAAGCCATCAACTTCGCGTTGACTTGATACTAAATCATGTTTTTCGTTTGGACTTGAAGCTAACTCGTTTGTTTCGCATGTTGTTGAAGATAAATCATGTATATCACAAGTATTTGAAGCTATATCATATGTTTCGCATGGATTCGAAGATAACCCTTCTAATTCGCATTGATTTGAAGCTAAATCATGTGTTCGCATGGATTTGAAGCTAACTCGTTTGCTTCGCATGCTGTTGAAGCTAAATCAAGTGTATCACAAGTGTTTGAAGCTAAACCATTTGTTTCGCATGGATTCGAAGATCAGCCTTCTACTTCGCATTGATTAGATGCTAAATCATGCGTTTCGCATGGATTTGAAGCTAACTCGTTTGCTTCGCATGCTGTTGAAGCTAAATCAAGTGTATCACAAGTATTTGAAGCTAAACCTTTTGTTTCGCATTGATTCGAAGATCAGCCTTCTACTTCGCATTGATTAGATGCTAAATCATGCGTTTCGCATAGATTTGAAGCTAACACGTTTGTTTCGCATTCTGTTGAAGCTAAATCATGCATATCACAAGTATTTGAAGCTAAACCATTTGCTTCGCATGGATTCGAAGATCAGCCTTCTACTTCGCATTGATTAGATGCTAAATCATGTGTTTCGCATGGGTTTGAAGCTAACTCGTTTGTTTCGCCTGCATTTGAAGCTATATCACTTATATTCTCAAGTATGTGAAGCTAAATCATTCGTTTCGCATGGATTCGAAGATCAGTCTTCTACTTCGCATTGATTAGATGCTAAATCATGTGTTTCGCATGGGTTTGAAGCTAACTCGTTTGTTTCGCCTGCATTTGAAGCTATATCACTTATATTCTCAAGTATGTCAAGCTAAATCATTCGTTTCGCATGGATTCGAAGATCAGCCTTCTACTTCGCATTGATTAGATGCTAAATCATGTGTTTCGCATGGGTTTGAAGCTAACTCGTTTGTTTCGCATGCTGTTGAAGCTAAATCAAGTGTATCACAAGTATTTGAAGCTAAACAATTTACTTCGCATGGATTCGAAGATCAGCCTTCCACATCGCATTGATTTGAAGCTAAATCATGTGTTTCGCATGGATTTGAAGTTAACTCGTTTGTCTCGCATGCAGTTGAAGCTAAATCAAGTGTATCACAAGTATTTGAAGCTAAATCATTTGCTTCCCATGGATTGCGAAGATCAGCATTCTACTTCGCATTGATTAGATGCTAAATCATGTGTTTCGCATGGGTTTGAAGCTAACTCGTTTGTTTCGCCTGCATTTGAAGCTATATCACTTATATTCTCAAGTATGTCAAGCTAAATCATTCGTTTCGCATGGATTCGAAGATCAGCCTTCTACTTCGCATTGATTAGATGCTAAATCATGTGTTTCGCATGGGTTTGAAGCTAACTCGTTTGTTTCGCCTGCATTTGAAGCTATATCACTTATATTCTCAAGTATGTGAAGCTAAATCATTCGTTTCGCATGGATTCGAAGATCAGCCTTCTACTTCGCATTGATTAGATGCTAAATCATGTGTTTCGCATGGATTTGAAGCTAACTCGTTTGTTTCGCATGCTGTTGAAGCTAAATCATGTATATCACAAGTATTTGAAGCTAAACCATTTGTTTCGCATGGATCCGAAGATAAGCCTCCTACTTCGCATTGATTTGAAGCTAAATCATGTATATCACAAGTATTTGAAGCTATATCATATGTTTCGCATGGATTCGAAGATAACCCTTCTAATTCGCATTGATTTGAAGCTAAATCATGTGTTTCGCATGGATTTGAAGCTAACTCGTTTGTTTCGCATGCTGTTGAAGCTAAGTCATGTATATCACAAGTATTTGAAGCTAAACCATTTGTTTCGCATGGATTCGAAGATTAGCCTTCCACATCGCATTGATTTGAAGCTAAATCATGTGTTTCGCATGGGTATGAAGCTAACTCGTTTGTTTCGCCTGCATTTGAAGCTATATCACTTATATTCTCAAGTATGTGAAGCTAAATCATTCGTTTCGCATGGATTTGAAGCTAAGCCGTCAACTTCGCGTTGACTTGATGATAAATCATGTCTTTCGCTTGGACTTGAAGTTAACTCGTTTGTTTCGCATGCTGTTGAAGCTAAATCATGTATATCACAAGTATTTGAAGCTAAACCATTTGTTTCGCATGGATCCGAAGATAAGCCTCCTACTTCGCATTGATTTGAAGCTAAATCATGTGTTCGCATGGATTTGAAGCTAACTCGTTTGCTTCGCACGCTGTTGAAGCTAAATCAAGTGTATCACAAGTATTTGAAGCTAAATCATTCGTTTCGCATGGATTCCAAGATCAGCCTTCTACTTCGCATTGATTAGATGCTAAATCATGTGTTTCGCATGGATTTGAAGCTAACTCGTTTGTTTCGCATGCTGTTGAAGCTAAATCATGTATATCACAAGTATTTGAAGCTAAACCATTTGTTTCGCATGGATCCGAAGATAAGCCTCCTACTTCGCATTGATTTGAAGCTAAATCATGTATATCACAAGTATTTGAAGCTATATCATATGTTTCGCATGGATTCGAAGATAACCCTTCTAATTCGCATTGATTTGAAGCTAAATCATGTGTTTCGCATGGATTTGAAGCTAACTCGTTTGTTTCGCATGCTGTTGAAGCTAAGTCATGTATATCACAAGTATTTGAAGCTAAACCATTTGTTTCGCATGGATTCGAAGATTAGCCTTCCACATCGCATTGATTTGAAGCTAAATCATGTGTTTCGCATGGGTATGAAGCTAACTCGTTTGTTTCGCCTGCATTTGAAGCTATATCACTTATATTCTCAAGTATGTGAAGCTAAATCATTCGTTTCGCATGGATTTGAAGCTAAGCCGTCAACTTCGCGTTGACTTGATGATAAATCATGTCTTTCGCTTGGACTTGAAGTTAACTCGTTTGTTTCGCATGCTGTTGAAGCTAAATCATGTATATCACAAGTATTTGAAGCTAAACCATTTGTTTCGCATGGATCCGAAGATAAGCCTCCTACTTCGCATTGATTTGAAGCTAAATCATGTGTTCGCATGGATTTGAAGCTAACTCGTTTGCTTCGCACGCTGTTGAAGCTAAATCAAGTGTATCACAAGTATTTGAAGCTAAACCATTTGTTTCGCATGGATTCCAAGATAACCCTTCTAATTGGCATTGATTTGAGGCTAAATCATGTGTTTCGCATGGATTTGAAGCTAACTCGTTTGTTTCTCATGCTGTTGAAGCTAAATCATGCATATCACAAGTATTTGAAGCTAAACCATTTGTTTCGCATGGATCCGAAGATAAGCCTCCTACTTCGCATTGATTTGAAGCTAAATCATGTGTTCGCATGGATTTGAAGCTAACTCGTTTGCTTCGCACGCTGTTGAAGCTAAATCAAGTGTATCACAAGTATTTGAAGCTAAACCATTTGTTTCGCGTGGATTCGAAGATCAACCTTCTACTTCGTATTGATTAGATGCTAAATCATGTGTTTCGCATGGATTTGAAGCTAACTCGTTTGTTTCGCATGCTGTTGAAGCTAAATCATGTATATCACAAGTATTTGAAGCTAAACCATTTGTTTCGCATGGATTCGAAGATTAGCCTTCCACATCGCATTGATTTGAAGCTAAATCATGTGTTTCGCATGGGTATGAAGCTAACTCGTTTGTTTCGCCTGCATTTGAAGCTATATCACTTATATTCTCAAGTATGTGAAGCTAAATCATTCGTTTCGCATGGATTTGAAGCTAAGCCGTCAACTTCGCGTTGACTTGATGATAAATCATGTCTTTCGCTTGGACTTGAAGTTAACTCGTTTGTTTCGCATGCTGTTGAAGCTAAATCATGTATATCACAAGTATTTGAAGCTAAACCATTTGTTTCGCATGGATTCCAAGATAACCCTTCTAATTGGTATTGATTTGAGGCTAAATCATGTGTTTCGCATGGATTTGAAGCTAACTCGTTTGTTTCTCATGCTGTTGAAGCTAAATCATGTATATCACAAGTATTTGAAGCTAAACCATTTGTTTCGCATGGATCCGAAGATAAGCCTCCTACTTCGCATTGATTTGAAGCTAAATCATGTGTTCGCATGGATTTGAAGCTAACTCGTTTGCTTCGCATGCTGTTGAAGCTAAATCAAGTGTATCACAAGTATTTGAAGCTAAACCATTTGTTTCGCGTGGATTCGAAGATCAACCTTCTACTTCGTATTGATTAGATGCTAAATCATGTGTTTCGCATGGATTTGAAGCTAACTCGTTTGTTTCGCATGCTGTTGAAGCTAAATCATGTATATCACAAGTATTTGAAGCAGAGCCAATTGTTTCGCATGGATCCGAAGATAAGCCTCCTACTTCGCATTGATTTGAAGCTAAATCATGTGTTCGCATGGATTTGATGCTAACTCGTTTGCTTCGCATGCTGTTGAAGCTAAATCAAGTGTATCACAAGTATTTGAAGCTAAACAATTTGCTTCGCATTTATTCGAAGCTAAGCCTTCTACTTCGCATTGATTTGAGGCTAAATCATGTGTTTCGCTTGGATTTGAAGCTAAATCATGTGTTTTGCATGGATTTGAAGCTAAGCTTTCTACTTAGCATTGATTTGAAGATAAATCATGTGTTTCGCTTGGATTTGAAGATAACTCGTTTGCTTCGCATGCTGTTGAAGCTAAATCATGTATATCACAAGTATTTGAAGTTAAACCATTTGTTTCGCATGGATTCGAAGATAATCCATGTATTTCGCATTGATTTGAAGCTAACTCGTTTGTTTCGCATGCTGTTGAAACTAAATCATTTATATCACAAGTATTTGAAGCTAAACCATTTGCTTCGCATGGATTCGAAGGTCAGCCTTCTACTTCGCATTGATTTGATGCTAAGTCATTCGTTTCGCATGGATTTGAAGCTAACTCGTTTGTTTCGCATGCTGTTGAAGCTAAATCATGTATATCACAAGTATTTGAAGCTAAACCATTTGTTTCGCATGGATTCGAAGATTAGCCTTCCACATCGCATTGATTTGAAGCTAAATCATGTGTTTCGCATGGGTATGAAGCTAACTCGTTTGTTTCGCCTGCATTTGAAGCTATATCACTTATATTCTCAAGTATGTGAAGCTAAATCATTCGTTTCGCATGGATTTGAAGCTAAGCTGTCAACTTCGCGTTGACTTGATGATAAATCATGTCTTTCGCTTGGACTTGAAGTTAACTCGTTTGTTTCGCATGCTGTTGAAGCTAAATCATGTATATCACAAGTATTTGAAGCTAAACCATTTGTTTCGCATGGATTCCAAGATAACCCTTCTAATTGGCATTGATTTGAGGCTAAATCATGTGTTTCGCATGGATTTGAAGCTAACTCGTTTGTTTCTCATGCTGTTGAAGCTAAATCATGTATATCACAAGTATTTGAAGCTAAACCATTTGTTTCGCATGGATCCGAAGATAAGCCTCCTACTTCGCATTGATTTGAAGCTAAATCATGTGTTCGCATGGATTTGAAGCTAACTCGTTTGCTTCGCATGCTGTTGAAGCTAAATCAAGTGTATCACAAGTATTTGAAGCTAAACCATTTGTTTCGCGTGGATTCGAAGATCAACCTTCTACTTCGTATTGATTAGATGCTAAATCATGTGTTTCGCATGGATTTGAAGCTAACTCGTTTGTTTCGCATGCTGTTGAAGCTAAATCATGTATATCACAAGTATTTGAAGCTATATCATATGTTTCGCATGGATTCGAAGATAACCCTTCTAATTCGCATTGATTTGAAGCTAAATCATGTGTTTCGCATGGATTTGAAGCTAACTCGTTTATTTCGCATGCTGTTGAAGCTAAATCATGTATATCACAAGTATATGAAGCTAATCCATTTGTTTCGCATGGATTCGTAGATAAACCTTCTACTTCGCATTGATTTGAAGCTAAATCATGAGTTTCGCATGGATTTGAATCTAACTCGTTTGTTTCGCATGCTGTTGAAACTAAATCATGTATATCACAAGTAATTGAAGCTAAACTATTCGTTTCGCATGGATTCGAAGATAACACTTCTTCTTCGCATTCATTTGAAGCTAAATCATGTGTTCCGCATGGATTTGAAGCTTACTCGTTTGTTTCGCATGCAGTTGAAGCTGAATCATGTATGTCACAAGTATTTGCGGCTAAACCATTTGTTTCGCATGGATTCGAAGGTAACCCTTCTACTTCGCATTCATTTGAAGCTAAATCATGTGTTTCGCATGGATTTGAATCTAACTCGTTTGTTTCGCATGCTGTTGAAACTAAATCATGTATATCACAAGTATTTGAAGCTAAACCATTTGTTTCGCATGGATTCGAAGATCAGCCTTCTACTTCGCATTGATTAGATGCTAAATCATGCGTTTCGCATAGATTTGAAGCTAACTCGTTTGTTTCGCATTCTGTTGAAGCTAAATCATGCATATCACAAGTATTTGAAGCTAAACCATTTGCTTCGCATGGATTCGAAGATCAGCCTTCTACTTCGCATTGATTAGATGCTAAATCATGTGTTTCGCATGGGTTTGAAGCTAACTCGTTTGTTTCGCCTGCATTTGAAGCTATATCACTTATATTCTCAAGTATGTCAAGCTAAATCATTCGTTTCGCATGGATTCGAAGATCAGCCTTCTACTTCGCATTGATTAGATGCTAAATCATGTGTTTCGCATGGGTTTGAAGCTAACTCGTTTGTTTCGCATGCTGTTGAAGCTAAATCAAGTGTATCACAAGTATTTGAAGCTAAACAATTTACTTCGCATGGATTCGAAGATCAGCCTTCCACATCGCATTGATTTGAAGCTAAATCATGTGTTTCGCATGGATTTGAAGTTAACTCGTTTGTCTCGCATGCAGTTGAAGCTAAATCAAGTGTATCACAAGTATTTGAAGCTAAATCATTTGCTTCCCATGGATTGCGAAGATCAGCATTCTACTTCTCATTGATTAGATGCTAAATCATGTGTTTCGCATGGGTTTGAAGCTAACTCGTTTGTTTCGCCTGCATTTGAAGCTATATCATTTATATTCTCAAGTATGTGAAGCTAAATCATTCGTTTCGCATGGATTTGAAGCTAAGCCGTCAACTTCGCATTGACTTGATCATAAATCATGTTTTTCGCTTGGACTTGAAGTTAACTCGTTTGTTTCCAATGCTGTTGAAGCTAAATCATGTATATCACAAGTATTTGAAGCTAAACCATTTGTTTCGCATGGATTCGAAGATCAGCCTCCTACTTCGCATTGATTAGATGCTAAATCATGTGTTTCGCATGGATTTGAAGCTAACTCGTTTGTTTCGCATGCTGTTGAAACTAAATCATGTATATCACAAGTATTTGAAGCGATATCATTTGTTTCGCATGGATTCGAAGATTAGCCTTCTACTTCGCATTGATTAGATGCTAAATCATGTGTTTAGCATGGGTTTGAAGCTAACTCGTTTGTTTCGCCTGCATTTGAAGCTATATCACTTATATTCACAAGTATGTGAAGCTAAATCATTCGTTTCGCATGGATTTGAAGCAAAGCCATCAACTTCGCGTTGACTTGATACTAAATCATGTTTTTCGTTTGGACTTGAAGCTAACTCGTTTGTTTCGCATGTTGTTGAAGATAAATCATGTATATCACAAGTATTTGAAGCTATATCATATGTTTCGCATGGATTCGAAGATAACCCTTCTAATTCGCATTGATTTGAAGCTAAATCATGTGTTCGCATGGATTTGAAGCTAACTCGTTTGCTTCGCATGCTGTTGAAGCTAAATCAAGTGTATCACAAGTGTTTGAAGCTAAACCATTTGTTTCGCATGGATTCGAAGATCAGCCTTCTACTTCGCATTGATTAGATGCTAAATCATGCGTTTCGCATGGATTTGAAGCTAACTCGTTTGCTTCGCATGCTGTTGAAGCTAAATCAAGTGTATCACAAGTATTTGAAGCTAAACCTTTTGTTTCGCATTGATTCGAAGATCAGCCTTCTACTTCGCATTGATTAGATGCTAAATCATGCGTTTCGCATAGATTTGAAGCTAACACGTTTGTTTCGCATTCTGTTGAAGCTAAATCATGCATATCACAAGTATTTGAAGCTAAACCATTTGCTTCGCATGGATTCGAAGATCAGCCTTCTACTTCGCATTGATTAGATGCTAAATCATGTGTTTCGCATGGGTTTGAAGCTAACTCGTTTGTTTCGCCTGCATTTGAAGCTATATCACTTATATTCTCAAGTATGTGAAGCTAAATCATTCGTTTCGCATGGATTCGAAGATCAGTCTTCTACTTCGCATTGATTAGATGCTAAATCATGTGTTTCGCATGGGTTTGAAGCTAACTCGTTTGTTTCGCCTGCATTTGAAGCTATATCACTTATATTCTCAAGTATGTCAAGCTAAATCATTCGTTTCGCATGGATTCGAAGATCAGCCTTCTACTTCGCATTGATTAGATGCTAAATCATGTGTTTCGCATGGGTTTGAAGCTAACTCGTTTGTTTCGCATGCTGTTGAAGCTAAATCAAGTGTATCACAAGTATTTGAAGCTAAACAATTTACTTCGCATGGATTCGAAGATCAGCCTTCCACATCGCATTGATTTGAAGCTAAATCATGTGTTTCGCATGGATTTGAAGTTAACTCGTTTGTCTCGCATGCAGTTGAAGCTAAATCAAGTGTATCACAAGTATTTGAAGCTAAATCATTTGCTTCCCATGGATTGCGAAGATCAGCATTCTACTTCGCATTGATTAGATGCTAAATCATGTGTTTCGCATGGGTTTGAAGCTAACTCGTTTGTTTCGCCTGCATTTGAAGCTATATCACTTATATTCTCAAGTATGTGAAGCTAAATCATTCGTTTCGCATGGATTCGAAGATCAGCCTTCTACTTCGCATTGATTAGATGCTAAATCATGTGTTTCGCATGGGTTTGAAGCTAACTCGTTTGTTTCGCCTGCATTTGAAGCTATATCACTTATATTCTCAAGTATGTGAAGCTAAATCATTCGTTTCGCATGGATTCGAAGATCAGCCTTCTACTTCGCATTGATTAGATGCTAAATCATGTGTTTCGCATGGATTTGAAGCTAACTCGTTTGTTTCGCATGCTGTTGAAGCTAAATCATGTATATCACAAGTATTTGAAGCTAAACCATTTGTTTCGCATGGATCCGAAGATAAGCCTCCTACTTCGCATTGATTTGAAGCTAAATCATGTATATCACAAGTATTTGAAGCTATATCATATGTTTCGCATGGATTCGAAGATAACCCTTCTAATTCGCATTGATTTGAAGCTAAATCATGTGTTTCGCATGGATTTGAAGCTAACTCGTTTGTTTCGCATGCTGTTGAAGCTAAGTCATGTATATCACAAGTATTTGAAGCTAAACCATTTGTTTCGCATGGATTCGAAGATTAGCCTTCCACATCGCATTGATTTGAAGCTAAATCATGTGTTTCGCATGGGTATGAAGCTAACTCGTTTGTTTCGCCTGCATTTGAAGCTATATCACTTATATTCTCAAGTATGTGAAGCTAAATCATTCGTTTCGCATGGATTTGAAGCTAAGCCGTCAACTTCGCGTTGACTTGATGATAAATCATGTCTTTCGCTTGGACTTGAAGTTAACTCGTTTGTTTCGCATGCTGTTGAAGCTAAATCATGTATATCACAAGTATTTGAAGCTAAACCATTTGTTTCGCATGGATCCGAAGATAAGCCTCCTACTTCGCATTGATTTGAAGCTAAATCATGTGTTCGCATGGATTTGAAGCTAACTCGTTTGCTTCGCACGCTGTTGAAGCTAAATCAAGTGTATCACAAGTATTTGAAGCTAAATCATTCGTTTCGCATGGATTCCAAGATCAGCCTTCTACTTCGCATTGATTAGATGCTAAATCATGTGTTTCGCATGGATTTGAAGCTAACTCGTTTGTTTCGCATGCTGTTGAAGCTAAATCATGTATATCACAAGTATTTGAAGCTAAACCATTTGTTTCGCATGGATCCGAAGATAAGCCTCCTACTTCGCATTGATTTGAAGCTAAATCATGTATATCACAAGTATTTGAAGCTATATCATATGTTTCGCATGGATTCGAAGATAACCCTTCTAATTCGCATTGATTTGAAGCTAAATCATGTGTTTCGCATGGATTTGAAGCTAACTCGTTTGTTTCGCATGCTGTTGAAGCTAAGTTATGTATATCACAAGTATTTGAAGCTAAACCATTTGTTTCGCATGGATTCGAAGATTAGCCTTCCACATCGCATTGATTTGAAGCTAAATCATGTGTTTCGCATGGGTATGAAGCTAACTCGTTTGTTTCGCCTGCATTTGAAGCTATATCACTTATATTCTCAAGTATGTGAAGCTAAATCATTCGTTTCGCATGGATTTGAAGCTAAGCCGTCAACTTCGCGTTGACTTGATGATAAATCATGTCTTTCGCTTGGACTTGAAGTTAACTCGTTTGTTTCGCATGCTGTTGAAGCTAAATCATGTATATCACAAGTATTTGAAGCTAAACCATTTGTTTCGCATGGATCCGAAGATAAGCCTCCTACTTCGCATTGATTTGAAGCTAAATCATGTGTTCGCATGGATTTGAAGCTAACTCGTTTGCTTCGCACGCTGTTGAAGCTAAATCAAGTGTATCACAAGTATTTGAAGCTAAACCATTTGTTTCGCGTGGATTCGAAGATCAACCTTCTACTTCGTATTGATTAGATGCTAAATCATGTGTTTCGCATGGATTTGAAGCTAACTCGTTTGTTTCGCATGCTGTTGAAGCTAAATCATGTATATCACAAGTATTTGAAGCTAAACCATTTGTTTCGCATGGATTCGAAGATTAGCCTTCCACATCGCATTGATTTGAAGCTAAATCATGTGTTTCGCATGGGTATGAAGCTAACTCGTTTGTTTCGCCTGCATTTGAAGCTATATCACTTATATTCTCAAGTATGTGAAGCTAAATCATTCGTTTCGCATGGATTTGAAGCTAAGCCGTCAACTTCGCGTTGACTTGATGATAAATCATGTCTTTCGCTTGGACTTGAAGTTAACTCGTTTGTTTCGCATGCTGTTGAAGCTAAATCATGTATATCACAAGTATTTGAAGCTAAACCATTTGTTTCGCATGGATTCCAAGATAACCCTTCTAATTGGTATTGATTTGAGGCTAAATCATGTGTTTCGCATGGATTTGAAGCTAACTCGTTTGTTTCTCATGCTGTTGAAGCTAAATCATGTATATCACAAGTATTTGAAGCTAAACCATTTGTTTCGCATGGATCCGAAGATAAGCCTCCTACTTCGCATTGATTTGAAGCTAAATCATGTGTTCGCATGGATTTGAAGCTAACTCGTTTGCTTCGCATGCTGTTGAAGCTAAATCAAGTGTATCACAAGTATTTGAAGCTAAACCATTTGTTTCGCGTGGATTCGAAGATCAACCTTCTACTTCGTATTGATTAGATGCTAAATCATGTGTTTCGCATGGATTTGAAGCTAACTCGTTTGTTTCGCATGCTGTTGAAGCTAAATCATGTATATCACAAGTATTTGAAGCTATATCATATGTTTCGCATGGATTCGAAGATAACCCTTCTAATTCGCATTGATTTGAAGCTAAATCATGTGTTTCGCATGGATTTGAAGCTAACTCGTTTATTTCGCATGCTGTTGAAGCTAAATCATGTATATCACAAGTATATGAAGCTAATCCATTTGTTTCGCATGGATTCGTAGATAAACCTTCTACTTCGCATTGATTTGAAGCTAAATCATGTGTTTCGCATGGATTTGAATCTAACTCGTTTGTTTCGCATGCTGTTGAATCTAAATCATGTATATCACAAGTATTTGAAGCTAAACCATTTGTTTCGCATGGATTCCAAGATAACCCTTCTAATTCGCATTTATTAGATGGTAAATCATGCGTTTCGCATGGATTTGAAGCTAACTCGATTGTTTCGCATTCTGTTGAAGCTAAATCATGCATATCACAAGTATTTGAAGCTAAACCATTTGTTTCGCATGGATTCGAAGATAAGCCTCCTACTTCGCATTGATTAGATGCTAAATCATGTGTTTCGCATGGGTTTGAAGCTAACTCGTTTGTTTCGCCTGCATTTGAAGCCATATCACTTATATTTTCAAGTATGTGAAGCTAAATCATTCGTTTTGCATGGATTTGAAGCTAAGCCATCAACTTCGCGTTGACGTGATGCTAATTCATGTGTTTCGCATGGATTTGAAGCTAACTCGATTGTTTAGCATGCAGTTGAAGCTGAATCATGTATATCATAAGTATTTGAAGCTAAACCATTTGTTTCGCATGGATTCGAAGATAAGCCTTCTAATTCGCATTTATTAGATGGTAAATCATGCGTTTCGCATGGATTTGAAGCTAACTCGATTGTTTCGCATTCTGTTGAAGCTAAATCATGCATATCACAAGTATTTGAAGCTAAACCATTTGTTTCGCATGGATTCGAAGATAAGCCCCCTACTTCGCATTGATTAGATGCTAAATCATGTGTTTCGCATGGGTTTGAAGCTAACTCGTTTGTTTCGCCTGCATTTGAAGCCATATCACTTATATTTTCAAGTATGTGAAGCTAAATCATTCGTTTTGCATGGATTTGAAGCTAAGCCATCAACTTCGCGTTGACGTGATGCTTATTCATGTGTTTCGCATGGATTTGAAGCTAACTCGTTTGTTTCGCAGGCAGTTGAAGCTGAATCATGTATATCAAAAGTATTTGAAGCTAAACTATTCGTTTCGCATGGATTCGAAGATAAGCCTTCCACTTCGCATTGATTTGAAGCTAAATCATGTGTTCCGCATGGATTTGAAGCTGACTCGTTTGTTTCGCATGCAGTTGAAGCTGAATCATGTATATCACAAGTATTTGCGGCTAAACCATTTGTTTCGCATGGATTCGAAGGTAACCCTTCTACTTCGCATTGATTTTAATCTAAATCATGTGTTTCGCATGGATTTGAAGCTAACTCGTTTGTTTCGCATAGTGTTGAAGCTAAATCATGTATATCACAAGTATTTGAGGCTAAACCATTTGTTTCGCACGGATTCGAAGATAAGCCTCCTACTTCGCATTGATTTGAAGCTAAATCATGTGTTCGCATGCATTTGAAGCTAACTCGTTTGCTTCGCATGCTGTTGAAGCTAAATCAAGTGTATCACAAGTATTTGAAGCTAAACCATTTGTTTCGCATGGATTCGAAGATCAGCCTTCTACTTCGCATTGATTAGATGCTAAATCATGTGTTTCGCATGGATTTGAAGCTAACTCGTTTGTATCGCATGCTGTTGAAACTAAATCATGTATATCACAAGGATTTGAAGCTAAATCATATGTTTCGCATGGATTTGAATCTAACTCGTTTGTTTCGCATGCTGTTGAAACTAAATCATGTATATCACAAGTATTTGAAGCTAAACCATTTGCTTCGCATGGATTCGAAGATCAGCCTTCTACTTCGCATTGATTAGATACTTAATCATGAGTTTCGCATGTTTTGAAGCTAACTCGTTTGTTTCGCAGGCAGTTGAAGCTGAATCATGTATATCAAAAGTATTTGAAGCTAAACTATTCGTTTCGCATGGATTCGAAGATAAGCCATCAACTTCGCATTGACTTGATGCTAATTCATGTGTTTCGCATGGATTTGAAGCTAACTCGTTTGTTTCGCAGGCAGTTGAAGCTGAATCATGTATATCAAAAGTATTTGAAGCTAAACTATTCGTTTCGCATGGATTCGAAGATAAGCCTTCCACTTCGCATTGATTTGAAGCTAAATCATGTGTTCGCATGGATTTGAAGCTTACTCGTTTGCTTCGCATGCTGTTGAAGCTAAATCAAGTGTATCACAAGTATTTGAAGCTAAACCATTTGTTTCGCATGGATTCGAAGGTAACCCTTCTACTTCACATTGATTTTAATCTAAATCATGTGTTTCGCATGGATTTGAAGCTAACTCGTTTGTTTCGCATGCTGTTGACGCTAAATCATGTATATCACAAGTATTTGAAGCTAAACCATTTGTTTCGCATGGATTCGAAGATAAGCCTCCTACTTCGCATTGATTTGAAGCTAAATCATGTGTTTAGCATGGGTTTGAAGCTAACTCGTTTGTTTCGCCTGCATTTGAAGCTATATCACTTATATTCACAAGTATGTGAAGCTAAATCATTCGTTTCGCATGGATTTGAAGCAAAGCCATCAACTTCGCGTTGACTTGATACTAAATCATGTTTTTCGTTTGGACTTGAAGCTAACTCGTTTGTTTCGCATGTTGTTGAAGATAAATCATGTATATCACAAGTATTTGCGGATAAACCATTTGTTTCGCATGGATTCGAAGGTAACCCTTCTACTTCGCATTGATTTTAATCTAAATCTTGTGTTTCGCATGGATTTGAAGCTAACTCGTTTGTTTCGCATAGTGTTGAAGCTAAATCATGTATATCACAAGTATTTGAGTCTAAACCATTTGTTTCGCACGGATACGAAGATAAGCCTCCTACTTCGCATTGATTTGAAGCTAAATCATGTGTTCGCATGGATTTGAAGCTAACTCGTTTGCTTCGCATGCTGTTGAAGCTAAATCAAGTGTATCACAAGTATTTGAAGCTAAACCATTTGTTTCGCATGGATTCGAAGATCAGCCTTCTACTTCGCATTGATTAGATGCTAAATCATGTGTTTCGCATGGATTTGAAGCTAACTCGTTTGTATCGCATGCTGTTGAAACTAAATCATGTATATCACAAGGATTTGAGGCTAAATCATATGTTTCGCATGGATTTGAATCTAACTCGTTTGTTTCGCATGCTGTTGAAACTAAATCATGTATATCACAAGTATTTGAAGCTAAACCATTTGCTTCGCATGGATTCGAAGATCAGCCTTCTACTTCGCATTGATTAGATACTTAATCATGAGTTTCGCATGTTTTGAAGCTAACTCGTTTGTTTCGCAGGCAGTTGAAGCTGAATCATGTATATCAAAAGTATTTGAAGCTAAACTATTCGTTTCGCATGGATTCGAAGATAAGCCATCAACTTCGCATTGACTTGATGCTAATTCATGTGTTTCGCATGGATTTGAAGCTAACTCGTTTGTTTCGCAGGCAGTTGAAGCTGAATCATGTATATCAAAAGTATTTGAAGCTAAACTATTCGTTTCGCATGGATTCGAAGATAAGCCTTCCACTTCGCATTGATTTGAAGCTAAATCATGTGTTCCGCATGGATTTGAAGCTGACTCGTTTGTTTCGCATGCAGTTGAAGCTGAATCATGTATATCACAAGTATTTGCGGCTAAACCATTTGTTTCGCATGGATTCGAAGGTAACCCTTCTACTTCACATTGATTTTAATCTAAATCATGTGTTTCGCATGGATTTGAAGCTAACTCGTTTGTTTCGCATGCTGTTGAAGCTAAATCATGTATATCACAAGTATTTGAAGCTAAACCATTTGATTCGCATGGATTCGAAGATAAGCCTCCTACTTCGCATTGATTTGAAGCTAAATCATGTGTTCGCATGGATTTGAAGCTTACTCGTTTGCTTCGCATGCTGTTGAAGCTAAATCAAGTGTATCACAAGTATTTGAAGCTAAACCATTTGTTTCGCATGGATTCGAAGATCAGCCTCCTACTTCGCATTGATTAGATGCTAAATCATGTGTTTCGCATGGATTTGAAGCTAACTCGTTTGTTTCGCATGCTGTTGAAACTAAATCATGTATATCACAAGTATTTGAAGCGATATCATTTGTTTCGCATGGATTCGAAGATTAGCCTTCTACTTCGCATTGATTAGATGCTAAATCATGTGTTTAGCATGGGTTTGAAGCTGACTCGTTTGTTTCGCCTGCATTTGAAGCTATATCACTTATATTCACAAGTATGTGAAGCTAAATCATTCGTTTCGCATGGATTTGAAGCAAAGCCATCAACTTCGCGTTGACTTGATACTAAATCATGTTTTTCGTTTGGACTTGAAGCTAACTCGTTTGTTTCGCATGTTGTTGAAGATAAATCATGTATATCACAAGTATTTGAAGCTATATCATATGTTTCGCATGGATTCGAAGATAACCCTTCTAATTCGCATTGATTTGAAGCTAAATCTTGTGTTTCGCATGGATTTGAAGCTGACTCGTTTGTTTCGCATGCAGTTGAAGCTGAATCATGTATATCACAAGTATTTGCGGATAAACCATTTGTTTCGCATGGATTCGAAGGTAACCCTTCTACTTCGCATTGATTTTAATCTAAATCATGTGTTTCGCATGGATTTGAAGCTAACTCGTTTGTTTCGCATAGTGTTGAAGCTAAATCATGTATATCACAAGTATTTGAGGCTAAACCATTTGTTTCGCACGGATTCGAAGATAAGCCTACTACTTCGCATTGATTTGAAGCTAAATCATGTGTTCGCATGGATTTGAAGCTAACTCGTTTGCTTCGCATGCTGTTGAAGCTAAATCAAGTGTATCACAAGTATTTGAAGCTAAACCATTTGCTTCGCATGGATTCGAAGATCAGCCTTCTACATCGCATTGATTAGATGCTAAATCATGTGTTTCGCATGGGTTTGAAGCTAACTCGTTTGTTTCGCCTGCATTTGAAGCCATATCACTTATATTTTCAAGAATGTGAAGCTAAATCATTCGTTTTGCATGGATTTGAAGCTAAGCCATCAACTTCGCGTTGACTTGATGCTTATTCATGTGTTTCGCATGGATTTGAAGCTAACTCGTTTGTTTCGCAGGCAGTTGAAGCTGAATCATGTATATCAAAAGTATTTGAAGCTAAACTATTCGTTTCGCATGGATTCGAAGATAAGCCTTCCACTTCGCATTGATTTGAAGCTAAATCATGTGTTCCGCATGGATTTGAAGCTGACTCGTTTGTTTCGCATGCAGTTGAAGCTGAATCATGTATATCACAAGTATTTGCGGCTAAACCATTTGTTTCGCATGGATTCGAAGGTAACCCTTCTACTTCGCATTGATTTTAATCTAAATCATGTGTTTCGCATGGATTTGAAGCTAACTCGTTTGTTTCGCATGCTGTTGAAGCTAAATCATGTATATCACAAGTATTTGAAGCTAAACCATTTGTTTCGCATGGATTCGAAGATAAGCCTCCTACTTCGCATTGATTTGAAGCTAAATCATGTGTTCGCATGGATTTGAAGCTTACTCGTTTGCTTCGCATGCTGTTGAAGCTAAATCAAGTGTATCACAAGTGTTTGAAGCTAAACCATTTGTTTCGCATGGATTCGAAGATCAGCCTCCTACTTCGCATTGATTAGATGCTAAATCATGTGTTTCGCATGGATTTGAAGCTAACTCGTTTGTTTCGCATGCTGTTGAAACTAAATCATATATATCACAAGTATTTGAAGCGATATCATTTGTTTCGCATGGATTCGAAGATTAGCCTTCTACTTCGCATTGATTAGATGCTAAATCATGTGTTTAGCATGGGTTTGAAGCTAACTCGTTTGTTTCGCCTGCATTTGAAGCTATATCACTTATATTCACAAGTATGTGAAGCTAAATCATTCGTTTCGCATGGATTTGAAGCAAAGCCATCAACTTCGCGTTGACTTGATACTAAATCATGTTTTTCGTTTGGACTTGAAGCTAACTCGTTTGTTTCGCATGTTGTTGAAGATAAATCATGTATATCACAAGTATTTGAAGCTATATCATATGTTTCGCATGGATTCGAAGATAACCCTTCTAATTCGCATTGATTTGAAGCTAAATCTTGTGTTTCGCATGGATTTGAAACTGACTCGTTTGTTTCGCATGCAGTTGAAGCTGAATCATGTATATCACAAGTATTTGAGGCTAAACCATTTGTTTCGCACGGATTCGAAGATAAGCCTACTACTTCGCATTGATTTGAAGCTAAATCATGTGTTCGCATGGATTTGAAGCTAACTCGTTTGCTTCGCATGCTGTTGAAGCTAAATCAAGTGTATCACAAGTATTTGAAGCTAAACCATTTGTTTCGCATGGATTCGAAGATCAGCCTTCTACTTCGCATTGATTAGATGCTAAATCATGTGTTTCGCATGGATTTGAAGCTAACTCGTTTGTATCGCATGCTGTTGAAACTAAATCATGTATATCACAAGGATTTGAAGCTAAATCATATGTTTCGCATGGATTTGAATCTAAATCGTTTGTTTCGCATGCTGTTGAAACTAAATCATGTATATCACAAGTATTTGAAGCTAAACCATTTGCTTCGCATGGATTCGAAGATCAGCCTTCTACTTCGCATTGATTAGATACTAAATCATGAGTTTCGCATGTTTTGAAGCTAACTCGTTTGTTTCGCAGGCAGTTGAAGCTGAATCATGTATATCAAAAGTATTTGAAGCTAAACTCTTCGTTCGCATGGATTCGAAGATAAGCCTTCCACTTCGCATTGATTTGAAGCTAAATCATGTGTTTCGTATGGATTTGAAGTTATCTCGTTTGATTCGCATGCAGTTGAAGCTAAATCATGTATATCACAAGTATTAGAAGCTAAACCATTTGTTTCGCATGGATTCGAAAATAAGCCTTCTACTTCGCATTGATTTTAATCTAAATCATGTGTTTCGCATGGATTTGAAGCTAACTCGTTTGTTTCGCATACTGTTGAAGCTAAATCATGCATATCACAAGTATTTGAAGCTAAACCATTCGCTTCGCATGGATTCGAAAATCAGCCTTCTACTTCGCATTGATTAGATGCTAAATCATGTGTTCCGCATGGATTTGAATCTGACTCGTTTGTTTCGCATGCTGTTGAAGCTGAATCATGTATATCACAAGTATTTGCGGCTAAACCATTTGTTTCGCATGGATTCGAAGGTAACCCTTCTACTTCGCATTGATTTGTAGCTAAATCATGTGTTTCGCATGGATTTGAAGCTAGCTCGTTTGTTTCGCATGCTGTTGAAACTAAATCATGTATATCACAAGTATTTGAAGCTAAACCATTTGTTTCGCATGGATTCGAAGATAAGCCTCCTACTTCGCATTGATTTGATGCTAAATCATGTGTTCGCATGGATTTGAAGCTAACTCGTTTGCTTCGCATGCTGTTGAAGCTAAATCAAGTGTATCACTAGTATTTGAAGCTAAACCATTTGTTTCGCATGGATTCGAAGATCAGCCTTCTACTTCGCATTGATTAGATGCTAAATCATGTGTTTCGCATGGATTAGAAGCTAACTCGTTTGTTTCGCATGCTATTGAAGCTAAATCATGTATATCACAAGTATTTGAAGCTATATCATTTGTTTCGCATGGATTCGAAGATTAGCCTTCTACTTCGCATTGATGAGATTCTAAATCATGTGTTTAGCATGGGTTTGAATCTAACTCGTTTGTTTCGCCTGCATTTGAAGCTATATCACTTATATTCACAAGTATGTGATGCTAAATCATTCGTTTCGCATTTATTTGAAGCAAAGCCATTAACTTCGCGTTGACTTGATACTAAATCATGTTTTTCGTTTGGACTTGAAGCTAACTCGTTTGTTTAGCATGTTGTTGAAGCTAAATCATGTATATCACAAGTATTTGAAGCTATATCATATGTTTCGCATGGATTCGAAGATAACCCTTCTAATTCGCATTGATTTGAAGCTAAATCATGTGTTTCGCATGGATTTGAAGCTAACTCGTTTGCTTCGCATGCTGTTGATGCTAAGTCATGTATATCACAAGTATTTGAAGCTAAACCATTTGTTTCGCATGGATTCGAAGATAAGCCTCCTACGACGCATTGATTTGAAGCTAAATCATTTGTTCGCATGGACTTGAAGCTACCTCGTTTGTTTCGCATTCTGTTGAAGCTAAATCAAGTGTATCACAAGTATTTGAAGCCAAACCATTTGCTTCGCATGGATTCGAAGCTCAGCCTTCTACTTCGCATTTATTAGAT
This sequence comes from Megalopta genalis, assembly GCF_051020955.1. Taxonomy (NCBI): domain Eukaryota; kingdom Metazoa; phylum Arthropoda; class Insecta; order Hymenoptera; family Halictidae; genus Megalopta; species Megalopta genalis. The sequence continues at coordinate 243,209 of NW_027476255.1, read as the reverse complement.
GGTAAATCATGCGTTTCGCATGGATTTGAAGCTAACTCGTTTGTTTCGCATTCTGTTGAAGCTAAATCATGCATATCACAAGTATTTGAAGCTAAACCATTTGTTTCGCATGGATTCAAAGATAAGCCTCCTACTTCGCATTGATTTGAAGCTAAATCATGTGTTCGCATGGATTTGAAGCTACCTCGTTTGTTTCGCATGCTGTTAAAGCTAAATCATGTATATCACAAGTATTTGAAGCTATATCATATGTTTCGCATGGATTCGAAGATAACCCTTCTAATTCTCATTGATTTGAAGCTAAATCATGTGTTTAGGATGGATTTGAAGCTAACTCGTTTTTTTTCGCATGCTGTTTTAAGCTAAGTCATGTATATCACAAGTATTTGAAGCTAAACCATTTGTTTCGCATGGATTCGAAGATAAGCCTCCTACCTCGCATTGATTTGAAGCTAAATCATGTGTTCGCATGGACTTGAAGCTACCTCGTTTGTTTCGCATTCTGTTGAAGCTAAATCAAATGTATCACAAGTATTTGAAGCCAAACCATTTGCTTCGCATGGATTCGAAGATCAGCCTTCTACTTCGCATTGATTAGATGCTAAATCATGTGTTTCGCATGGATTTGAAGCTAACTCGTTTGTATCGCATGCTGTTGAAACTAAATCATGTATATCACAAGGATTTGAAGCTAAATCATATGTTTCGCATGGATTTGAATCTAAATCGTTTGTTTCGCATGCTGTTGAAACTAAATCATGTATATCACAAGTATTTGAAGCTAAACCATTTGTTTCGCATGGATTCGAAAATAAGCCTTCTACTTCGCATTGATTTTAATCTAAATCATGTGTTTCGCATGGATTTGAAGCTAACTCGTTTGTTTCGCATACTGTTGAAGCTAAATCATGCATATCACAAGTATTTGAAGCTAAACCATTTGTTTCGCATGGATTCGAAGATAAGCCTCCTACTTCGCATTGATTTGAAGCTAAATCATGTGTTTTGCATGGATTTGAAGCTAACTCGTTTGTTTCGCATTCTGTTGAAGCTAAATCATGCATATCACAAGTATTTGAAGCTAAACCATTTGTTTCGCATGGATTCGAAGATAAGCCTCCTACTTCGCATTGATTTGAAGCTAAATCATGTGTTCGCATGGATTTGAAGCTACCTCGTTTGTTTCGCATGCTGTTAAAGCTAAATCATGTATATCACAAGTATTTGAAGCTATATCATATGTTTCGCAAGGATTCGAAGATAACCCTTCTAATTCGCATTGATTTGAAGCTAAATCATGTGTTTAGGATGGATTTGAAGCTAACTCGTTTTTTTTCGCATGCTGTTTTAAGCTAAGTCATGTATATCACAAGTATTTGAAGCTAAACCATTTGTTTCGCATGGATTCGAAGATAAGCCTCCTACCTCGCATTGATTTGAAGCTAAATCATGTGTTCGCATGGACTTGAAGCTACCTCGTTTGTTTCGCATTCTGTTGAAGCTAAATCAAATGTATCACAAGTATTTGAAGCCAAACCATTTGCTTCGCATGGATTCGAAGATCAGGCTTCTACTTCGCATTTATTAGATGGTAAATCATGCGTTTCGCATGGATTTGAAGCTAACTCGTTCGTTTCGCATGCTGTTGAAGCTAAGTCATGTATATCACAAGTATTTGAAGCTAAACCATTTGTTTCGCATGGATTCGAAGATAAGCCTCCTACGACGCATTGATTTGAAGCTAAATCATTTGTTCGCATGGACTTGAAGCTACCTCGTTTGTTTCGCATTCTGTTGAAGCTAAATCAAGTGTATCACAAGTATTTGAAGCCAAACCATTTGCTTCGCATGGATTCGAAGCTCAGCCTTCTACTTCGCATTTATTAGATGGTAAATCATGCGTTTCGCATGGATTTGAAGCTAACTCGTTTGTTTCGCATTCTGTTGAAGCTAAATCATGCATATCACAAGTATTTGAAGCTAAACCATTTGTTTCGCATGGATTCGAAGATAAGCCTCCTACTTCGCATTGATTTGAAGCTAAATCATGTGTTCGCATGGATTTGAAGCTACCTCGTTTGTTTCGCATGCTGTTAAAGCTAAATCATGTATATCACAAGTATTTGAAGCTATATCATATGTTTCGCATGGATTCGAAGATAACCCTTCTAATTCGCATTGATTTGAAGCTAAATCATGTGTTTAGGATGGATTTGAAGCTAACTCGTTTTTTTTTCGCATGCTGTTTTAAGCTAAGTCATGTATATCACAAGTATTTGAAGCTAAACCATTTGTTTCGGATGGATTCGAAGATAAGCCTCCTACCTCGCATTGATTTGAAGCTAAATCATGTGTTCGCATGGACTTGAAGCTACCTCGTTTGTTTCGCATTCTGTTGAAGCTAAATCAAATGTATCACAAGTATTTGAAGCCAAACCATTTGCTTCGCATGGATTCGAAGATCAGGCTTCTACTTCGCATTTATTAGATGGTAAATCATGCGTTTCGCATGGATTTGAAGCTAACTCGTTCGTTTCGCATGCTGTTGAAGCTAAATCATGTATATCACAAGTATTTGAAGCTAAACCATTTGTTTCGCATGGATTCGAAGATAAGCCTCCTACCTCGCATTGATTTGAAGCTAAATCATGTGTCCGCATGGACTTGAAGCTACCTCGTTTGTTTCGCATTCTGTTGAAGCTAAATCAAATGTATCACAAGTATTTGAAGCCAAACCATTTGCTTCGCATGGATTCGAAGATCAGGCTTCTACTTCGCATTTATTAGATGGTAAATCATGCGTTTCGCATGGATTTGAAGCTAACTCGTTCGTTTCGCATGCTGTTGAAGCTAAGTCATGTATATCACAAGTATTTGAAGCTAAACCATTTGTTTCTCACGTATTTGAAACTGAGCCTTCTACTTCGCATTGATTTGAAGCTGAATCATGTGTTTCGCATGGATTTGAAGTTACCTCGTTTGTTTCGCCTGCATTTGAAGCTACATTACTTCTATTCGAAAGTATTTGATGATAAATCATTCGTTTCGCATAGATTTGAAGCTAATCCTTCAACTTCGCATTCATTTGAAGCTAAATCATTCGTTTCGCATGGATTTGAAGCTAAGCCTTCTACTTCGCATTTATTTGAAGCTAAATCATGTGGTTGCGCATGGATTTGCAGATAACACGTTTGTTTCGCATGCAGTTGAAGCTATACCACTTATATTCGCAAGTATTTGAAGCCAAATCATTCGGTTCGCATGGATTTGATGCTATGCCTTCTACTTCGCATTGATTTGAAGTTAAATCATGTGTTTCGCATGGATTTGAAGCTAACTCATTTGTTTCGCATGCAGTTGAAACTAAATCATGTATATCACAATCATTTGAAGCTAAACCATTTGATTCGCATGGATTCGAAGATAAGCCTTCTACTTCGCATTGATTTGATGCTAAATCATGTGTTTCGTTTGGATTTGAGGCTAAATCATTTGTTCCGCATGCTGTTGAATGTAAATCATGTATCTCACAAGTATTTGAAGCTAAACCATTTGTTTCGCATGGATTCGTAGATAACCCTTCTACTTCGCTTTGATTTGAAGCTAAATCAAGTGTTTCACATGGATTTGAAGCTAACTCGTTTGTTTCGCATGCAGTTGAAACTAAATCATGTATATCACAAGTATTTGAAGCTAAACCATTTGTTCCGCATGGATTCGAAGATAATCCTTCTACTTCGCATTGATTTACAGCAAAATCATGTGTTTCACATGGATTTGATGCTAACTCATTTGTTTCGCATGCAGTTGAAGCTATATCATATATATCACAGGTATCTGAAGCTAAACATTAGTTTCGCATGGATTCGAAGATAAGCCTTCTATTTCGCATTGATTTGAAGCTAAATCATGTGTTTGGCATGAATTTGAAGCTAACTCGTTTGCTTCGTCTGCATTTGAAGCTATATCACTTATATTCGCAAGCATTTGGAGCTCAATCATTCGTTTCGCATGGATTTGAAGCTAAGCCTTCTACTTCGCATTTATTTGAAGCTAAATCATGTGGTTGCGCATGGATTTGAAGATAACACGTTTGTTTCGCATGCAGTTGCAGCTATATCACTTATATTCGCAAGTATTTGAAGCCAAATCATTCGGTTCGCATGGATTTGAAGCTATGCCTTCTACTTCGCATTGATTTGAAGTTAAATCATGTGTTTGGCATGGATTTGAAGCTAACTCGTTTGTTTAGCATGCAGTTGAATCTATATCACTTATATTCGCAAGCATTTGAAGCTAAATAATTCGTTTGGCATGGATTGGAAGCTAAGTCTTCTACTTTGCATTGATTTGAAGTCAAATCATGTGTTACGCTTGGATTTGAAGCTAACTCGTTTGTTTCGCCTGCATTTGAAGATATATCACTTACATCGTAAGTATATGAAGCTAAATCATTCGTGTCGCATGGATTTGAAGCTAAGCCTTCTACTTCGCATTGATTTGAAGCTAAATCATGTGCTTCGCATGGATTCGAGGCTAACTCGTTTGATTCGCATGCAGTTGAAGCTAAATCATGATTATCACAAGTATCTGAATCTAAACCATCTGTTTCGCATGAATATTAAGCTGAACCATGTGTTTCTCATGAATTTGAAACTATATCATGTGTTTCGCATGGATTTGAAGCTAACTCGTTTATTTCGTCTGCATTTGAAGCAAAATCATGTATATCACAAGTATTTGAAGCTGAACCATTTGTTTCTCACGTATTTGAAACTGAGCCTTCTACTTCGCATTGGTTTGAAGCTGAATCATGTGTTTCGCTTGCATTTGAAGCTAACTCGTTTGTTTCGCATAGATTTGAAGCTAAATCATGTGTTTCGCATGGATTTGAAGCTACCTCGTTTGTTTCGCCTGCATTTGAAGCTACATTACTGCTATTCGAAAGTATTTGATGATAAATCATTCGTTTCGCATGGATTTGAAGCTAATCCTTCAACTTCGCATTCATTTGAAGCTAAATCATGCGTCTCGCATGGATTTGAAGCTATATCACTTATATTCGCAAGTATTTGAAGGTCAATCATTCGTTTCGCATGGATTTGAAGCTAATCCTTCTACTTCGCATTGATTTTAATCTAAATCATGTGTTTCGCATGGATTTGAAGCTAACTCGTTTGTTTCGCATACTGTTGAAGCTAAATCATGCATATCACAAGTATTTGAAGCTAAACCATTTGTTTCGCATGGATTCGAAGATAAGCCTCCTACTTCGCATTGATTTGAAGCTAAATCATGTGTTTCGCATGGATTTGAAGCTAACTCGTTTGTTTCGCATTCTGTTGAAGCTAAATCATGCATATCACAAGTATTTGAAGCTAAACCATTTGTTTCGCATGGATTCGAAGATAAGCCTCCTACTTCGCATTGATTTGAAGCTAAATCATGTGTTCGCATGGATTTGAAGCTACCTCGTTTGTTTCGCATGCTGTTAAAGCTAAATCATGTATATCACAAGTATTTGAAGCTATATCATATGTTTCGCATGGATTCGAAGATAACCCTTCTAATTCGCATTGATTTGAAGCTAAATCATGTGTTTAGGATGGATTTGAAGCTAACTCGTTTTTTTTTCGCATGCTGTTTTAAGCTAAGTCATGTATATCACAAGTATTTGAAGCTAAACCATTTGTTTCGCATGGATTCGAAGATAAGCCTCCTACCTCGCATTGATTTGAAGCTAAATCATGTGTTCGCATGGACTTGAAGCTACCTCGTTTGTTTCGCATTCTGTTGAAGCTAAATCAAATGTATCACAAGTATTTGAAGCCAAACCATTTGCTTCGCATGGATTCGAAGATCAGGCTTCTACTTCGCATTTATTAGATGGTAAATCATGCGTTTCGCATGGATTTGAAGCTAACTCGTTCGTTTCGCATGCTGTTGAAGCTAAGTCATGTATATCACAAGTATTTGAAGCTAAACCATTTGTTTCGCATGGATTCGAAGATAAGCCTCCTACGACGCATTGATTTGAAGCTAAATCATTTGTTCGCATGGACTTGAAGCTACCTCGTTTGTTTCGCATTCTGTTGAAGCTAAATCAAGTGTATCACAAGTATTTGAAGCCAAACCATTTGCTTCGCATGGATTCGAAGCTCAGCCTTCTACTTCGCATTTATTAGATGGTAAATCATGCGTTTCGCATGGATTTGAAGCTAACTCGTTTGTTTCGCATTCTGTTGAAGCTAAATCATGCATATCACAAGTATTTGAAGCTAAACCATTTGTTTCGCATGGATTCGAAGATAAGCCTCCTACTTCGCATTGATTTGAAGCTAAATCATGTGTTCGCATGGATTTGAAGCTACCTCGTTTGTTTCGCATGCTGTTAAAGCTAAATCATGTATATCACAAGTATTTGAAGCTATATCATATGTTTCGCATGGATTCGAAGATAACCCTTCTAATTCGCATTGATTTGAAGCTAAATCATGTGTTTAGGATGGATTTGAAGCTAACTCGTTTTTTTTTCGCATGCTGTTTTAAGCTAAGTCATGTATATCACAAGTATTTGAAGCTAAACCATTTGTTTCGCATGGATTCGAAGATAAGCCTCCTACCTCGCATTGATTTGAAGCTAAATCATGTGTTCGCATGGACTTGAAGCTACCTCGTTTGTTTCGCATTCTGTTGAAGCTAAATCAAATGTATCACAAGTATTTGAAGCCAAACCATTTGCTTCGCATGGATTCGAAGATCAGGCTTCTACTTCGCATTTATTAGATGGTAAATCATGCGTTTCGCATGGATTTGAAGCTAACTCGTTCGTTTCGCATGCTGTTGAAGCTAAATCATGTATATCACAAGTATTTGAAGCTATATCATTTGTTTCGCATGGATTCGAAGATTAGCCTTCTACTTCGCATTGATTAGATGCTAAATCATGTGTTTAGCATGGATTTGAAGCTAACTCGTTTGTTTCGCATGCTGTTGAAGATAAGTCATGTATATCACAAGTATTTGAAGCTGAACCATTTGTTTCTCACGTATTTGAAACTGAGCCTTCTACTTCGCATTGATTTGAAGCTGAATCATGTGTTTCGCATGGATTTGAAGTTACCTCGTTTGTTTCGCCTGCATTTGAAGCTACATTACTTCTATTCGAAAGTATTTGATGATAAATCATTCGTTTCGCATAGATTTGAAGCTAATCCTTCAACTTCGCATTCATTTGAAGCTAAATCATTCGTTTCGCATGGATTTGAAGCTAAGCCTTCTACTTCGCATTTATTTGAAGCTAAATCATGTGGTTGCGCATGGATTTGCAGATAACACGTTTGTTTCGCATGCAGTTGAAGCTATATCACTTATATTCGCAAGTATTTGAAGCCAAATCATTCGGTTCGCATGGATTTGAAGCTATGCCTTCTACTTCGCATTGATTTGAAGTTAAATCATGTGTTTCGCATGGATTTGAAGCTAACTCATTTGTTTCGCATGCAGTTGAAACTAAATCATGTATATCACAATCATTTGAAGCTAAACCATTTGATTCGCATGGATTCGAAGATAAGCCTTCTACTTCGCATTGATTTGATGCTAAATCATGTGTTTCGTTTGGATTTGAGGCTAAATCATTTGTTCCGCATGCTGTTGAATGTAAATCATGTATCTCACAAGTATTTGAAGCTAAACCATTTGTTTCGCATGGATTCGTAGATAACCCTTCTACTTCGCTTTGATTTGAAGCTAAATCAAGTGTTTCACATGGATTTGAAGCTAACTCGTTTGTTTCGCATGCAGTTGAAACTAAATCATGTATATCACAAGTATTTGAAGCTAAACCATTTGTTCCGCATGGATTCGAAGATAATCCTTCTACTTCGCATTGATTTACAGCAAAATCATGTGTTTCACATGGATTTGATGCTAACTCATTTGTTTCGCATGCAGTTGAAGCTATATCATATATATCACAGGTATCTGAAGCTAAACATTAGTTTCGCATGGATTCGAAGATAAGCCTTCTATTTCGCATTGATTTGAAGCTAAATCATGTGTTTGGCATGAATTTGAAGCTAACTCGTTTGCTTCGTCTGCATTTGAAGCTATATCACTTATATTCGCAAGCATTTGGAGCTCAATCATTCGTTTCGCATGGATTTGAAGCTAAGCCTTCTACTTCGCATTTATTTGAAGCTAAATCATGTGGTTGCGCATGGATTTGAAGATAACACGTTTGTTTCGCATGCAGTTGCAGCTATATCACTTATATTCGCAAGTATTTGAAGCCAAATCATTCGGTTCGCATGGATTTGAAGCTATGCCTTCTACTTCGCATTGATTTGAAGTTAAATCATGTATTTGGCATGGATTTGAAGCTAACTCGTTTGTTTAGCATGCAGTTGAATCTATATCACTTATATTCGCAAGCATTTGAAGCTAAATAATTCGTTTGGCATGGATTGGAAGCTAAGTCTTCTACTTTGCATTGATTTGAAGTCAAATCATGTGTTACGCTTGGATTTGAAGCTAACTCGTTTGTTTCGCCTGCATTTGAAGATATATCACTTACATCGTAAGTATATGAAGCTAAATCATTCGTGTCGCATGGATTTGAAGCTAAGCCTTCTACTTCGCATTGATTTGAAGCTAAATCATGTGCTTCGCATGGATTCGAGGCTAACTCGTTTGATTCGCATGCAGTTGAAGCTAAATCATGATTATCACAAGTATCTGAATCTAAACCATCTGTTTCGCATGAATATTAAGCTGAACCATGTGTTTCTCATGAATTTGAAACTATATCATGTGTTTCGCATGGATTTGAAGCTAACTCGTTTATTTCGTCTGCATTTGAAGCAAAATCATGTATATCACAAGTATTTGAAGCTGAACCATTTGTTTCTCACGTATTTGAAACTGAGCCTTCTACTTCGCATTGGTTTGAAGCTGAATCATGTGTTTCGCTTGCATTTGAAGCTAACTCGTTTGTTTCGCATAGATTTGAAGCTAAATCATGTGTTTCGCATTGATTTGAAGCTACCTCGTTTGTTTCGCCTGCATTTGAAGCTACATTACTTCTATTCGAAAGTATTTGATGATAAATCATTCGTTTCGCATGGATTTGAAGCTAATCCTTCAACTTCGCATTCATTTGAAGCTAAATCATGCGTTTCGCATGGATTTGAAGCCATATCACTTATATTCGCAAGTATTTGAAGGTCAATCATTCGTTTCGCATGGATTTGAAGCTAATCCTTCTACTTCGGATTGTTTTGAAGCTAAATCTTGTGTTTCGCATGGATTTGTAGCTAACTCGTTTGTTTCGCACGCAGTTGACGCTAAATCGTGTATATCACGATTATTTGAAGCTATTCCATTTGATTCGCATGGATTTGAAACGAAGACTTCTGCTTCGCATTGAGTTGAAGCTAAAACATGCATTTCGCATGGATTTGGAGCTAACTCGTTTTTTTCGCCTGCATTTGGAGCTATATCACTTATATTCGCAAGTATGTGAAGGTCAATCATTCGTTTCGCATGTTTTTGAAGCTAATCCTTCTACTTCGCATTCATTTGAAGCTAAATCATGCGCTTCGCACGGATTTGTAGCTAACTCGTTTGATTCGCCTGCATTTCAAGCTATATCACTTATATGGCAAGTGTTTGAAGCTAAATCATTTGTGTCGCATGGGTTTGAAGCTAAGCCTTCTACTTCGGATGGATTTGAAGCTAAATCATGCGTTTCGCTTGGATTTAAAACTAACTTGTTTGTTTCGCATGCAGTTGAAACTAAATCATGTATATCACAAGTTTTTGAAGCTGAACCATTTGTTTCGCATGGATTCGAAGATAAGCCTTCTACTTCGCATTGATTTAAAGCTAAATCAAGTGTTTGGCATTGATTTGGAGCTATCTCGATTATTTCGCCTGCATTTGAATCTGTATCACTTATACCGCAATTATCTGGAGATAAATCATTTGTTTCTCATGTATTTATATGCTATATCATGTGTTTCGCATGGATTTGAAGCTGACTCGGATGTGTCGCACTTAGTTGAAGGTAAATCTTGTATATAACAAGTATTTGAAGCTAAACCATATGCTTCGCATGAATTTTAAGCTAAATCATGTGTTTCGCATGGATTTCAAGCTAAGCCTTCTACTTCGCATTGATTTGAATCTAAATCATGTGTTTTGCATGGATTTGAAGCTAACTCGTTTGTTTCGCCAGCATTTGAAGCTATATCACTTATATTCGCAAGCATTTGAATGTCAATCATTCGTTTCGCATGGATTTGAAGCTAAGCCTTCTACTTCGCATTGATTTGAGGCTAAATCATGTGCTTTGCATGGATTTGCAGCTAAATCGTTGGTTTCGCATGCAGTTGAAGCTAAATCATGTATATCACAAGTATTTGAAGCTAAACCATTTGTTCCGCATGGATTCGAAGATAATCCTTCTACTTCGCATTGATTTAAAGCAAAATCATGTGTTTCACATGGATTTGAAGCTAACTCGATTGTTTCGCATGCAGTTGAAGCTATATCATGTACATCACAGGTATCTGAAGCTAAACATTATTTTCTCATGGATTCGAAGATAAGCCTTCTACTTCGCATTGATTTGAAGCTAAATCATGTGATTGGCATGGATTTGAAGCTAACTCGTTTGCTTCGTCTGCATTTGAAGCTATATCACTTATATTCGCAAGCATTTGGAGCTCAATCATTCGTTTCGCATGGATTTGAAGCTAAGCCTTCTACTTCGCATTTATTTGAAGCTAAATCATGTGGTTGCGCGTGGATTGGAAGATAACACGTTTGTTTCGCATGCAGTTGAATCTATATCACTTATATTCGCAAGCATTTGAAGCTAAATAATTTGTTTGGCATGGATTGGAAGCAAGCCTTCTACTTTGCATTGATTTGAAGTCAAATCATGTGTTACGCTTGGATTTGAAGCTCACTCGTTTGTATCGCCTGCATTTGAAGATATATCACTTACATCGCAAGTATATGAAGCTAAATCATTCGAGTCGCATGGATTTGAAACTATTCCTTCTACTTCGCATTGATTTGAAGCTAAATCGTGTGTTTCGCATGGATTTGAAGCTACCTCGTTTGTTTCGCCTGCATTTGAAGCTACATTACTTCTATTCGAAAGTATTTGATGATAAATCATTCGTTTCGCATGGATTTGAAGCTAATCCTTCAACTTCGCATTCATTTGAAGCTAAATCATGCGTTTCGCATGGGTTTGAAGCTATATCACTTTTATTCGCAAGTATTTGAAGGTCAATCATTCGTTTCGCATGGATTTGAAGCTAATCCTTCTACTTCGGATTGTTTTGAAGCTAAATCATGCATTTCGCATGGATTTGTAGCTAACTCGTTTTTTTCGCCTGCATTTGGAGCTATATCACTTATATTCGCAAGTATTTGAAGGTCACTCATTCGTTTCGCATGGATTTGAAGCTAATCCTTCTACTTCGCATTCATTTGAAGCTAAATCATGCGTTTCGCACGGATTTGTAGCTAACTCGTTTGATTCGCCTGCATTTCAAGCTATATCACTTATATGGCAAGTGTTTGAAGCTAAATCATTTGTGTCGAATGGGTTTGAAGCTAAGCCTTCTACTTCGCATTGATTTGAAGCTGAATCATGTGTTTCGCTTGCATTTGAAGCTAACTCGTTTGCTTCGCATAGATTTGAAGCTAAATCATGTGTTTCGTATGGATTTGAAGCTAGCTCGTTTGTTTCGCCTGCATTTGAAGCTACATTACTTCTATTCGAAAGTATTTGATGATTAATCATTCGTTTCGCATGGATTTGAAGCTAATCCTTCAACTTCGCATTCATTTGAAGCTAAATCATGCGTTTCGCATGGATTTGAAGCTATATCACTTATATTCGCAAGTATTTGAAGGTCAATCGTTCGTTTCGCATGGATTTGAAGCTAATCCTTCTACTTCGCATTCATTTGAAGCTAAATCATGCGTTTCGCACGGATTTGTAGCTAACTCGTTTGTTTCGCATGCAGTTAAAGCTAAGTAATTTTTAAAACAAGTATTTGGAGCTAAATTATACGTTTCGCATGGATTTGATACTAAGGCTTCTACTTCGCATTGATTTGATGCTGAATTATGTGTTTCGCTTGAATTTGAAGCTAACATATTTGTTTCACATGATGTTCAAGCTAAATCATGTATATCACAAGTATTTCAAGCTGTAACATTTGTTTCATATGAATATTAAGCTAAACCATGTGTTTCGAGTGAATTTGAAGCTAAATCATGTGTTTCGCATGGATGTGAAGCTAACACGTTTGTTTCGCCTGCATTTGAAGCTAAATCCTGTATATCACAAGTATTTGAAGCTAAATGATTTATTTCGCATGGATTCGAAGATAAGCCTCCTACTTCGCATTGATTTGAAGGTAAATCATGTGTTTCGCATGGATTCGAAGCTAACTCGTTTGTTTTGCCTGCATTTGAAGCTAAATCGTGTATATCACAAGTATTTGAAACTAAATGATTTGTTTCGCATTGATTTGAAGCTAAGGCTTCTACTTCGCATTCATTTGAAGTTAAATCATGTGTTTCACTTGGGTGTGAAGCTAACTCGCGTGTTTAGCACGTAGTTGAATATAAATCATTAGTATCACAAGTATTTGAACCTAAACCATTTGATTCGCATGGATTTGAAGCTATGGCTTCTACTTCGCATTTATTTGAAGCTAAATCATGTGTTTCGCATGGATTTGAAGCTAACTCGTTTGTTTCGCATGCAGTTAAAGCTAAGTAATGTATAAAACAAGTATTTGAAGCTAAACTATACGTTTCGCATGGATTTGATACTAAGGCTTCTACTTCGCATTGATTTGATGCTGAATTATGTGTTTCGTTTGAATTTGAAGATAACATATTTGTTTCACATGCAGTTAAAGCTCAATCATGTATATCACAAGTATTTCAAGCTGTAACATTTGTTTCACATGAATATTAAGCTAAACCACTGTTTCGAATGAATTTGAAGCTAAACCATTTGTTTCGCGTGGATTTGAAACTAAGCCTTCTGCTTCGCATTGATTTGAAGCTGAATCATGTATTTCGCATGGATTTGAAGCTAACTCGTTTAATTCGCATGCAGTTGAAGCTAAATCATGTATATCACAAGTATTTGAAGCTAAAACTTTTGATTCGCGCGGATTTGAAGCTATGCCTTTTACGTCGCATTGATTTGAGGCTAAATCATGTGTTTCGCTTGGATTTGAAGCTAACTCGATTTTTTCGCATGCAGTTGAAGCTAAATCATGTATATCACAGGTATTTGAAGCTAAATCATGTGTTTCGCTTGGATTTGAAACTAAGCCTTCTACTACGCATTGATTTGAAGCTATATCATGTGTTTCGCGTGGATGTCAAGCTAACTCGTTTGTTTCGCATGCTGTTGAAGCTATATCATGTATATCACATGTATTCGAAGCTAAACCATTTGTTTCGCATGGATTTGAAGATAAGCCTTCTACTTCGAATTGATTTGAAGCTGAATAATGTGTTTCGCTTGTAATTGAAGTTAACTCGTTTGTTTCGCACGCAGTTGAAGATAAATCATGTATATCACAAGTATTTGAAGCTAAACAATTTGATCCGCATGGATTTGAAGCTAAGCATTCTACTTCGCATTGATTTGAGGGTAAGTCATGTGTTTCGCATGGATTTGAAGCTAAACCATTTGATTCGCATGGATTTGAAGCTAAGCCTTCTACGTCGCATTCATTTGAAGTTAAATCATGTGTTTCCCTTGGGTGTGAAGCTAACTCGCGTGTTTAGCACGCAGTTGAAGTCAAATCTTGTATATCACAGGTATTTGAAGCTAAACCATTTGTTTCGCATGGATTCGACGCTAAGACTTCGCCTTCGCATTGATTTGAAGCTAAATCACGTGTTCCGCATGGATTTGAAGCTAACTCGTTTGTTTAGCATGCAGTTGAAGCTAAATCACGTATATCACAAGTATTTGAAGCTGAACCTTTTGTTTCGCATGGATTTGAAGCAAAGCCTTCTACTTCGTATTGATTTGAAGCTGAATCATGTGTTTCGCTTGTATTTGAAGCTAACTCGTTTGTTTCGCATGCTGTTGAAGCTAAATCATGTATATCACAAGTATTTGAAGCTAAACCAATTGTTTCGCATGGATTCAAAGATCAGTCTTCTACTTCGCATTGATTTGAAACTAAATCATGTGTTTCGTATGGATTTGAAGCTAACTCGATTGTTTCGCATGCAGTTGAAGGTAAATCATGTATATCACAAGTATTTGAAACTAGATTATTTGTGTCGCATGGATTTAAAGCTAAGCCTTCTACTTCGCATTGATTTGAAGCTAAATTATGTGGTTCGCATGGATTTGAAGCCAACTCGCTTGTTTTGCATGCAGTTGAAACTGAATCATATGTATCAGAAGTATTTGATGCTAACCCAATTGGTTCGCGTGGATTTAAAGCAAAGCCTTCTTCTTCGCATTGATTTGAAGCTAAATCGTGTGTTTCGCATGGATTTGAAGCTAAACCATTTAATCCGCATGGATTTGAATCTAAGCCTTCTACGTCGCATTGATTTGAAGCTAAATCATGTGTTCCGCATGGATTTTAAGCTAACTCGTTTGTATCACATGCAGTTGAAGTTAAATCATGTATATCACAAGTATTTGAAGCTAAACCATTTGTTTCGCATGGATTCGAAGATCAGCCTTCTGCTTCGCATAGATTTGCAGCTAAATCAGGTGTTCCGTATGGATTTGAAGCTAACTCGTTTGTTTCGCATGCAATTGAAGCTAAATCATGTATATAACAAGTATTTGAAGCTGAACCTTTTGTTTCGCATGGATTTGAAGCTAAGCCTTCTACTTCGTATTGATTTGAAGCTGAATCATGTGTTTCGCTTGTATTTGAAGCTAACTCGTTTGATTCGCATGCAGTTGCAGCTAAATCATGTACATCACAAGTATTTGAAGCTAAACCATTTGTTTCGCGTGGATTTGAAACTAAGCCTTCTACTTCGCATTGATTTGAATCTGAATCATGTATTTCGCATGGATTTGAAGCTAACTCGTTTAATTCGCATGCAGTTGAATCTAAATCATGTATTTCACAAGTATTTGAAGCTAAAACTTTTGATTCGCACGGATTTGAAGCTATGCCTTTTACGTCACATTGATTTGAGGCTAAATCATGTGTTTCGCTTGGATTTGAAGCTAACTCGATTTTTTCGCATGCAGTTGAAGCTAAATCATGTATATCACAGGTATTTGAAGCTAAATCATGTGTTTCGTTTGGATTTGAATCTAAGCCTTCTACTTCGCATTGATTTGAAGCTATATCATGTGTTTCGCATGGATGTCAAGCTAACTCGTTTGTTTCGCATGCTGTTGAAGCTATATCATGTATATCGCAAGTATTCGAAGCTAAACCATTTGTTTCGCATGGATTTGAAGATAAGCCTTCTACTTCGAATTGATTTGAAGCTGAATAATGTGTTTCGCTTGTAATTGAAGTTAACTCGCTTGTTTCGCACGCAGTTGAAGATAAATCATGTATATCACAAGTATTTGAAGCTAAACAATTTGATCCGCATGGATTTGAAGCTAAGCATTCTACTTCGCATTGATTTGAGGGTAAGTCATGTGTTTCGCATGGATTTGAAGCTAAACCATTTGATTCGCATGGATTTGAAGCTAAGCCTTCTACGTCGCATTGATTTGAAGCAGAATCATGTGTTTCGCTTGTATTTGAAGCTAACTGGTTTGATTCGCACGCAGTTGAAGATAAATCATGTATATAACAAGTATTTGAAGCTAAACCATTTGATTCGAATGGATTTGAAGATAAGCCTTCTACTTCGCATTCATTTGAAGGTAAATCATGTATTTCGCATGGATTCGAAGCTAACGCGTTTGTTTTGCCTGCATTTGAAGCTAAATCGTGTATATCACAAGTATTTGAAGCTAAATGATTTGTTTCGCATTGATTTGAAGCTAAGGCTTCTACTTCGCATTCATTTGAAGCTAAATCATGTTTTTGGCATGGATTTGAAGCTAACTCGTTTGCTTCGTCTGCATTTGAAGCTATATCACTTACATCGCAAGTATATGAAGCTAAATCATTCGTGTCGCATGGATTTGAAGCTAAGCCTTCTACTTCGCATTGATTTGAAGCTAAATCATGTGTTTCGCATGGATTTGTAGCTAACTCGTTTGTTTCGCACGCAGTTGACGCTAAATCGTGTATATCACGATTATTTGAAGCTATTCCATTTGATTCGCATGGATTTGAAACGAAGCCTTCTGCTTCGCATTGATTTGAATCTAAATCATGTGTTTTGCATGGATTTGAAGCTAACTCGTTTGTTTCGCCAGCATTTGAAGCTATATCACTTATATTCGCAAGCCTTTGAATGTCAATCATTCGTTTCGCATGGATTCGAAGATAAGCCTTCTACTTCGCATTGATTTGAAGCTGAATCATGTGTTTGGCATGTATTTGAATCTAACTCGTTTATTTCGCATGCAGTTGAAGCTAAATCATGTATATCACAAATAATTGAAGCTAAAACATTTCATTCGCATGGATTCGAAGATCAGCCTTCTTCTTCGCATTGATTTGAAGATAAATCATGTGTTTAGCATTGATTTGAAGCTAACTCGTTTGTTTCGCATGCAGTTGAAACTCAATCATGTATATCACAATCATTTGAAGCTAAACCATTTGTTTCGCATGGATTAGAAGATAAGCCTTCTACTTCGCATTGATTTGATGCTAAATCATGTGTTTCGTTTGGATTTGAGGCTAACTCATTTGTTCCGCATGCTGTTGAATGTAAATCATGTATTTCACAAGTACTTGAAGCTAAACCATTTGTTTCGCATGGATTCGTAGATAACCCTTCTACTTCGCTTTGATTTGAATCTAAATCAAGTGTTTCACATGGGTTTGAAGCTAACTCGTTTGTTTCGCATGCAGTTGAAACTAAATCATGTATATCACAAGTATTTGAAGCTAAACCATTTGTTCCGCATGGATTCGAAGATAATCCTTCTCCTTCGCATTGATTTAAAGCAAAATCATGTGTTTCACATGGATTTGAAGCTAACTCGATTGTTTCGCATGCAGTTGAAGCTATATCATGTACATCACAGGTATCTGAAGCTAAACATTAGTTTCTCATGGATTCGAAGATAAGCCTTCTACTTCGCATTGATTTGAAGCTAAATCATGTGATTGGCATGGATTTGAAGCTAACTCGTTTGCTTCGTCTGCATTTGAAGCTATATCACTTATATTCGCAAGCATTTGGAGCTCAATCATTCGTTTCGCATGGATTTGAAGCTAAGCCTTCTACTTCGCATTTATTTGAAGCTAAATCATGTGGTTGCGCATGGATTGGAAGATAACACGTTTGTTTCGCATGCAGTTGAATCTATATCACTTATATTCGCAAGCATTTGAAGCTAAATAATTTGTTTGGCATGGATTGGAAGCAAGCCTTCTACTTTGCATTGATTTGAAGTTAAATCATGTGTTACGCTTGGATTTGAAGCTCACTCGTTTGTATCGCCTGCATTTGAAGATATATCACTTACATCGCAAGTATATGAAGCTAAATCATTCGAGTCGCATGGATTTGAAACTATTCCTTCTACTTCGCATTGATTTGAAGCTAAATCGTGTGTTTCGCATGGATTTGAAGCTACCTCGTTTGTTTCGCCTGCATTTGAAGCTACATTACTTCTATTCGAAAGTATTTGATGATAAATCATTCGTTTCGCATGGATTTGAAGCTAATCCTTCAACTTCGCATTCATTTGAAGCTAAATCATGCGTTTCGCATGGGTTTGAAGCTATATCACTTTTATTCGCAAGTATTTGAAGGTCAATCATTCGTTTCGCATGGATTTGAAGCTAATCCTTCTACTTCGCATTCATTTGAAGCTAAATCATGCGTTTCGCACGGATTTGTAGCTAACTCGTTTGATTCGCCTGCATTTCACGCTATATCACTTATATGGCAAGTGTTTGAAGCTAAATCATTTGTGTCGCATGGGTTTGAAGCTAAGCCTTCTACTTCGGATGGATTTGAAGCTAAATAATGCGTTTCGCTTGGATTTAAAACTAACTTGTTTGTTTCGCATGCAGTTGAAACTAAATCATGTATATCACAAGTATTTGAAGCTGAACCATTTGTTTCACATGAATATTAAGCTAAACCATGTGTTTCGAGTGAATTTGAAGCTAAATCATGTGTTTCGCATGGATGTGAAGCTAACACGTTTGTTTCGCATGCTATTGACGCTAAATCATGTATATCACAAGTATTTGAAGCTAAACAATCTGTTTAGTGTGGATTCGGAGATCAGCCTTGTACTTCGCATTGATTTGAAGCTAAATCATATCTTTCGCTTGGATTTGAAGCTAATTCGATGGTTTCGCTTGCAGTTGAAGCTAAATCATGTATAAAACAAGTATTTGAAGCTAAACCATTTGTTTCGCATGGATTTGAATCTAAGCCTTCTACTTCGCACTGATTCGAAGCTGAATCATGTGTTTCGCTTGAATTTGAAGCTAACTCGTTTGTTTCGCATGCAGTTGAAGCTAAATCATGTATAAAACAAGTATTTGAATCTAAACCATTTGTTTCGCATGGATTCGAAGATACGCCTTCTACTTCGCATTGAATTGAAGCTAAATCATGTGTTTCGTATGGATTTGAAGCTAACTCGATTGTTTCGCATGCAGTTGAAGCTAAATCATGTATATCACAGGTATTTGAAGCTAAACCATTAGTTTCGTATGGATTCGAGGATAAGTCTTCTACTTCGCATTGATTTGAAGCTAAATCATGTGTTTCGCATGGATTTGAAGCTATCTCGTTTGTTTCGCATGCAGTTGAAGCTAAATCGCCTATATCGCAAGTATTTGAAGCTGAACCATTTGTTTCGCACGGATTTGAAGCTAAGCCTACTACTTCGCATTGATTTGAAGCTAAATCATGTGTTTCGCTTGTATTTGAAGCTAACTCGTTTGTTTCGCATGCTGTTGAAGCTAAATCATGTATATCACAAGTATTTGAAGCTGAACCTTTTGTTTCGCATGGATTTGAAGCTAAGCCATCTACTTCGTATTGATTTGAAGCTGAATCATGTGTTTCGCTTGTATTTGAAGCTAACTCGTTTGTTTCGCATGCTGTTGAAGCTAAATCATGTATATCACAAGTATTTGAAGCTAAACCATTTGTTTCGCATGGATTCAAAGATCAGTCTTCTACTTCGCATTGATTTGAAACTAAATCATGTGTTTCGTATGGATTTGAAGCTAACTCGATTGTTTCGCATGCAGTTGAAGCTAAATCATGTATATCACAAGTATTTGAAACTACATTATTTGTGTCGCATGGATTTAAAGCTAAGCCTTCTACTTCGCATTGATTTGAAGCTAAATTATGTGGTTCGCATGGATTTGAAGCCAACTCGTTTGTTTTGCATGCAGTTGAAATTAAATCATATATATCAGAAGTATTTGATGCTAACCCAATTGGTTCGCGTGGATTTAAAGCAAAGCCTTCTTCTTCGCATTGATTTGAAGCTAAATCGTGTGTTTCGCATGGATTTGAAGCTAACTCGATTGTTTCGCATGCAGTTGAAGCTAAATCATGTATATCACAAGTATTTGAAACTACATTATTTGTGTCGCATGGATTTAAAGCTAAGCCTTCTACTTCGCATTGATTTGAAGCTAAATTATGTGGTTCGCATGGATTTGAAGCCAACTCGTTTGTTTTGCATGCAGTTGAAATTAAATCATATATATCAGAAGTATTTGATGCTAACCCAATTGGTTCGCGTGGATTTAAAGCAAAGCCTTCTTCTTCGCATTGATTTGAAGCTAAATCATGTGTTTCGTATGGATTTGAAGCTAACTCGATTGTTTCGCATGCAGTTGAAGCTAAATCATGTATATCACAAGTAATTGAAGCTGAACCGTTTGATCCGCATGAATATAAATCCAAACCATGTATTTCGAATGAATTTGTAGCTAAATCATGTGTTTCGCATGGATTTGAAGCTAACTCGTTTGTTTCGCATGCAGTTGAAGCTAAATCATGTATATCACAAGTATTTGAAACAAGATCATTTGCGTCGCATGGATTTGATGCTAAGCCTTCTACTTCGCATTGATTTGTAGCTAAATCATGTGTTTCGCTAGGATTTGAAGCTACCTCGTTTGATTCGCATGCAGTTGAAGCTAAATCATGTATATCACAAGTATTTGATACTAACCCAATTGATCCGCATGGATTTGAAGCAAAGCCTTCTTCTTCGCATTGATTTGATGCTAAATCGTGTGTTTCGCATGGATTTGATGCTAACTCGTTTGTTTCGCATGCAGTTGAATCTAGCTCATGTATATCACGAGTATTTGATGCTAAACCATTTGATTCGCATGGATTTGAAGCTAAGCCTTCTACTTCGCTTTGATTTGAAGCTAAATCATATGTTTTGCTTGGATTTGAAGCTAACTCGTTTGATTCGCATGCAGTTGCAACTAAATCATCTACATCACAAGTATTTGAAGCTAAACCATTTGTTTCGCGTGGATTTGAAACTAAGCCTTCTACTTCGCATTGATTTGAAGCTAAATCATGTGTTTCGCTTAGATTTGAAACTAAGCCTTCTACTTCGCATTGATTTGAAGCTAAATCGTGTGTTTCACATGGATCTGAAGGAGACTCGTTTGTTTCGCCTGCATTTGAAGCTGTATCACTTATATTGACAAGTATGTGAATTTAAATCTTTCGTTTCACGAGGATTTGAAGCTAAGGCTTCTACTTCACATATATTTGAAGCTAAATCATGTGTTTCGTTTGGATTTGAAGCTAACTCGTTTGTTTCGCATGCAGTTAAAGCTAAGTAATTTTTATAACAAGTATTTGGAGCTAAAATATACGTTTCGCATGGATTTGATACTAAGGCTTCTACTTCGCATTGATTTGATGCTGAATTATGTGTTTCGCTTGAATTTGAAGCTAACATATTTGTTTCACATGCAGTTAAAGCTCAATCATGTATATCACAAGTTTTTCAAGCTGTAACATTTGTTTCACATGAATATTAAGCTAAACCATTGTTTCGAATGAATTTGAAGCTAAACCATTTGTTTCGCGTGGATTTGAAACTAAGCCTTCTACTTCGCATTGATTTGAAGCTGAATCATGTATTTCGCATGGATTTGAAGCTAACTCGTTTAATTCGCATGCAGTTGAAGCTAAATCATGTATATCACAAGTATTTGAAGCTAAAACTTTTGATTCGCGCGGATTTGAAGCTATGCCTTTTACGTCGCATTGATTTGAGGCTAAATCATGTGTTTCGCTTGGATTTGAAGCTAACTCGATTTTTTCGCATGCAGTTGAAGCTAAATCATGTATATCACAGGTATTTGAAGCTAAATCATGTGTTTCGCTTGGATTTGATACTAAGCCTTCTACTTCGCATTGATTTGAAGCTATATCATGTGTTTCGCATGGATGTCAAGCTAACTCGTTTGTTTCGCATGCTGTTGAAGCTATATCATGTATATCACAAGAATTCGAAGCTAAACCATTTGTTTCGCATGGATTTGAAGATAAGCCTTCTACTTCGAATTGATTTGAAGCTGAATAATGTGTTTCGCTTGTAATTGAAGTTAACTCGTTTGTTTCGCACGCAGTTGAAGATAAATCATGTATATCACAAGTATTTGAAGCTAAACAATTTGATCCGCATGGATTTGAAGCTAAGCATTCTACTTCGCATTGATTTGAGGGTAAGTCATGTGTTTCGCATGGATTTGAAGCTAAACCATTTGATTCGCATGGATTTGAAGCTAAGCCTTCTACGTCGCATTGATTTGAAGCAGAATCATGTGTTTCGCTTGTATTTGAAGCTAACTGGTTTGATTCGCACGCAGTTGAAGATAAATCATGTATATCACAAGTATATGAAGCTAAACCATTTGATTCGAATGGATTTGAAGATAAGCCTTCTACTTCGCATTCATTTGAAGGTAAATCATGTATTTCGCATGGATTCGAAGCTAACGCGTTTGTTTTGCCTGCATTTGAAGCTAAATCGTGTATATCACAAGTATTTGAAGCTAAATGATTTGTTTCGCATTGATTTGAAGCTAAGGCTTCTACTTCGCATTCATTTGAAGTTAAATCATGTGTTTCCCTTGGGTGTGAAGCTAACTCGAGTGTTTAGCACGCAGTTGAAGCCAAATCTTGTATATCACAGGTATTTGAAGCTAAACCATTTGTTTCGCATGGATTCGACGCTAAGCCTTCGCCTTCGCATTGATTTGAAGCTAAATCACGTGTTCCGCATGGATTTGAAGCTAACTCGTTTGTTTAGCATGCAGTTGAAGCTAAATCACGTATATCACAAGTATTTGAAGCTGAACCATTTGTTTCGCACGGATTTGAAGCTAAGCCTTCTACTTCGCATTGATTTGAAGCTAAATCATGTGTTTGGCTTGGGTTTCAAGCTAACTCGTTTGTTTCGCCTGCAGTTGAAGCTAAATCATGTATATCACAAGTATTTGAAGCTAAACCAATTGTTTCGCATGGATTCGAAGATCAGACTTCTGCTTCGCACTGATTTGAAGCGGCATCGTGTGTTCCGCTGTATTTGAAGCTAACTCGTTTGTTTCGCATGCAATTGAAGCTAAATCATGTAAGTCACAAGTATTTGAAGCTGAACCTTTTGTTTCGCATGGATTTGAAGCAAAGCCTTCTACTTCGTATTGATTTGAAGCTGAATCATGTGTTTCGCTTGTATTTGAAGCTAACTCGTTTGCTTCGCATGCTGTTGAAGCTAAATCATGTATATCTCAAGTATTTGAAGCTAAACCAATTGTTTCGCATGGATTCAAAGATCAGTCTTCTACTTCGCATTGATTTGAAACTAAATCATGTGTTTCGTATGGATTTGAAGCTAACTCGATTGTTTCGCATGCAGTTGAAGGTAAATCATGTATATCACAAGTATTTGAAACTAGATTATTTGTGTCGCATGGATTTAAAGCTAAGCCTTCTACTTCGCATTGATTTGAAGCTAAATTATGTGGTTCGCATGGATTTGAAGCCAACTCGCTTGTTTTGCATGCAGTTGAAACTGAATCATATGTATCAGAAGTATTTGATGCTAACCCAATTGGTTCGCGTGGATTTAAAGCAAAGCCTTCTTCTTCGCATTGATTTGAAGCTAAATCGTGTGTTTCGCATGGATTTGAAGCTAAACCATTTAATCCGCATGGATTTGAATCTAAGCCTTCTACGTCGCATTGATTTGAAGCTAAATCATGTGTTCCGCTTGGATTTTAAGCTAACTCGTTTGTATCACATGCAGTTGAAGTTAAATCATGTATATCACAAGTATTTGAAGCTAAACCATTTGTTTCGCATGGATTCGAAGATCAGCCTTCTGCTTCGCACTGATTTGAAGCGGCATCGTGTGTTTCGCTGTATTTGAAGCTAACTCGTTTGTTTAGCATGCAGTTGAAGCTAAATCACGTATATCACAAGTATTTGAAGCTGAACCATTTCTTTCGCACGGATTTGAAGCTAAGCCTTCTACTTCGCATTGATTTGAAGCTAAATCATGTGTTTGGCTTGGGTTTCAAGCTAACTCGTTTGTTTCGCCTGCAGTTGAAGCTAAATCATGTATATCACAAGTATTTGAAGCTAAACCAATTGTTTCGCATGGATTCGAAGATCAGACTTCTGCTTCGCACTGATTTGAAGCGGCATCGTGTGTTTCGCTGTATTTGAAGCTAACTCGTTTGTTTCGCATGCAATTGAAGCTAAATCATGTAAATCACAAGTATTTGAAGCTGAACCTTTTGTTTCGCATGGATTTGAAGCAAAGCCTTCTACTTCGTATTGATTTGAAGCTGAATCATGTGTTTCGCTTGTATTTGAAGCTAACTCGTTTGTTTCGCATGCTGTTGAAGCTAAATCATGTATGTCACAAGTATTTGAAGCTAAACCAATTGTTTCGCATGGATTCAAAGATCAGTCTTCTACTTCGCATTGATTTGAAACTAAATCATGTGTTTCGTATGGATTTGAAGCTAACTCGATTGTTTCGCATGCAGTTGAAGGTAAATCATGTATATCACAAGTATTTGAAACTAGATTATTTGTGTCGCATGGATTTAAAGCTAAGCCTTCTACTTCGCATTGATTTGAAGCTAAATTATGTGGTTCGCATGGATTTGAAGCCAACTCGCTTGTTTTGCATGCAGTTGAAACTGAATCATATGTATCAGAAGTATTTGATGCTAACCCAATTGGTTCGCGTGGATTTAAAGCAAAGCCTTCTTCTTCGCATTGATTTGAAGCTAAATCGTGTGTTTCGCATGGATTTGAAGCTAAACCATTTAATCCGCATGGATTTGAATCTAAGCCTTCTACGTCGCATTGATTTGAAGCTAAATCATGTGTTCCGCTTGGATTTTAAGCTAACTCGTTTGTATCACATGCAGTTGAAGTTAAATCATGTATATCACAAGTATTTGAAGCTAAACCATTTGTTTCGCATGGATTCGAAGATCAGCCTTCTGCTTCGCATAGATTTGCAGCTAAATCATGTGTTCCGTATGGATTTGAAGCTAACTCGTTTGTTTCGCATGCAATTGAAGCTAAATCATGTATATAACAAGTATTTGAAGCTGAACCTTTTGTTTCGCATGGATTTGAAGCTAAGCCTTCTACTTCGTATTGATTTGAAGCTGAATCATGTGTTTCGCTTGTATTTGAAGCTAACTCGTTTGATTCGCATGCAGTTGCAGCTAAATCATGTACATCACAAGTATTTGAAGCTAAACCATTTGTTTCGCGTGGATTTGAAACTAAGCCTTCTACTTCGCATTGATTTGAATCTGAATCATGTATTTCGCATGGATTTGAAGCTAACTCGTTTAATTCGCATGCAGTTGAAGCTAAATCATGTATTTCACAAGTATTTGAAGCTAAAACTTTTGATTCGCACGGATTTGAAGCTATGCCTTTTACGTCACATTGATTTGAGGCTAAATCATGTGTTTCGCTTGGATTTGAAGCTAACTCGATTTTTTCGCATGCAGTTGAAGCTAAATCATGTATATCACAGGTATTTGAAGCTAAATCATGTGTTTCGTTTGGATTTGAAACTAAGCCTTCTACTTCGCATTGATTTGAAGCTATATCATGTGTTTCGCATGGATGTCAAGCTAACTCGTTTGTTTCGCATGCTGTTGAAGCTATATCATGTATATCGCAAGTATTCGAAGCTAAACCATTTGTTTCGCATGGATTTGAAGATAAGCCTTCTACTTCGAATTGATTTGAAGGTAAATCATGTATTTCGCATGGATTCGAAGCTAACGCGTTTGTTTTGCCTGCATTTGAAGCTAAATCGTGTATATCACAAGTATTTGAAGCTAAATGATTTGTTTCGCACTGATTTGAAGCGGCATCGTGTGTTTCGCTGTATTTGAAGCTAACTCGTTTGTTTCGCATGCAATTGAAGCTAAATCATGTATATCACAAGTATTTGAAGCTGAACCTTTTGTTTCGCATGGATTTGAAGCTAAGCCTTCTACTTCGTATTGATTTGAAGCTGAATCATGTGTTTCGCTTGTATTTGAAGCTAACTCGTTTGTTTCGCATGCTGTTGAAGCTAAATCATGTATATCACAAGTATTTGAAGCTAAACAATTTGTTTCGCATGGATTCAAAGATCAGTCTTCTACTTCGCATTGATTTGAAACTAAATCATGTGTTTCGTATGAATTTGAAGCTAACTCGATTGTTTCGCATGCAGTTGAAGCTAAATCATGTATTTCACAAGTATTTGAAACTAGATTATTTGTGTCGCATGGATTTAAAGCTAAGCCTTCTACTTCGCATTGATTTGAAGCTGAATCATGTGTTTCGCTTGTATTTGAAGCTAACTCGTTTGATTCGCATGCAGTTGCAGCTAAATCATGTACATCACAAGTATTTGAAGCTAAACCATTTGTTTCGCGTGGATTTGAAACTAAGCATTCTACTTCGCATTGATTTGAGGCTGAATCATGTATTTCGCATGGATTTGAAACTAAGCCTTCTACTTCGCATTGATTTGAAGCTAAATCGTGTGTTTCACATGGATCTGAAGGAGTCTCGTTTGTTTCGCCTGCATTTGAAGCTGTATCACTTATATTGACAAGTATGTGAATTTAAATCTTTCGTTTCACGAAGATTTGAAGCTAAGGCTTCTACTTCATATATATTTGAAGCTAAATCATGTGTTTCGTTTGGATTTGAAGCTAACTCGTTTGTTTCGCATGCAGTTAAAGCTAAGTAATTTTTAAAACAAGTATTTGGAGCTAAATTATACGTTTCGCATGGATTTGATACTAAGGCTTCTACTTCGCATTGATTTGATGCTGAATTATGTGTTTCGCTTGAATTTGAAGCTAACATATTTGTTTCACATGATGTTCAAGCTAAATCATGTATATCACAAGTATTTGAAGCTAAATGATTTGTTTCGCATGGATTCGAAGCTAAGGCTTCTACTTCGCATTCATTTGAAGTTAAATCATGTGTTTCACTTGGGTGTGAAGCTAACTCGCGTGTTTAGCACGTAGTTGAATATAAATCATTTGTATCACAAGTATTTGAACCTAAACCATTTGATTCGCATGGATTTGAAGCTAAGCCTTCTTCTTCGCATTGATTAGAAGCTAAATCATGTGATCCGCCTGGATTTGAAGCTAACTCGTTTGTTCCACATGCAGTTGAAGCTTAACATGTATATCACAAGTATTTGATGCTAAACCATTTGTTTCGCTTTGATTTGAAGCTATGGCTTCTACTTCGCATTTATTTGAAGCTAAATCATGTGTTTCGCATGGATTTGAAGCTAACTCGTTTGTTTCGCATGCAGTTAAAGCTAAGTAATGTATAAAACAAGTATTTGAAGCTAAAATATACGTTTCGCATGGATTTGATACTAAGGCTTCTACTTCGCATTGATTTGATGCTGAATTATGTGTTTCGCTTGAATTTGAAGCTAACATATTTGTTTCACATGCAGTTAAAGCTCAATCATGTATATCACAAGTTTTTCAAGCTGTAACATTTGTTTCACATGAATATTAAGCTAAACCATTGTTTCGAATGAATTTGAAGCTAAACCATTTGTTTCGCGTGGATTTGAAACTAAGCCTTCTACTTCGCATTGATTTGAAGCTGAATCATGTATTTCGCATGGATTTGAAGCTAACTCGTTTAATTCGCATGCAGTTGAAGCTAAATCATGTATATCACAAGTATTTGAAGCTAAAACTTTTGATTCGCGCGGATTTGAAGCTATGCCTTTTACGCCGCATTGATTTGAGGCTAAATCATGTGTTTCGCTTGGATTTGAAGCTAACTCGATTTTTTCGCATGCAGTTGAAGCTAAATCATGTATATCACAGGTATTTGAAGCTAAATCATGTGTTTCGCTTGGATTTGATACTAAGCCTTCTACTTCGCATTGATTTGAAGCTATATCATGTGTTTCGCATGGATGTCAAGCTAACTCGTTTGTTTCGCATGCTGTTGAAGCTATATCATGTATATCACAAGTATTCGAAGCTAAACCATTTGTTTCGCATGGATTTGAAGATAAGCCTTCTACTTCGAATTGATTTGAAGCTGAATAATGTGTTTCGCTTGTAATTGAAGTTAACTCGTTTGTTTCGCACGCAGTTGAAGATAAATCATGTATATCACAAGTATTTGAAGCTAAACAATTTGATCCGCATGGATTTGAAGCTAAGCATTCTACTTCGCATTGATTTGAGGGTAAGTCATGTGTTTCGCATGGATTTGAAGCTAAACCATTTGATTCGCATGGATTTGAAGCTAAGCCTTCTACGGCGCATTGATTTGAAGCAGAATCATGTGTTTCGCTTGTATTTGAAGCTAACTGGTTTGATTCGCACGCAGTTGAAGATAAATCATGTATATCACAAGTATTTGAAGCTAAACCATTTGATTCGAATGGATTTGAAGATAAGCCTTCTACTTCGCATTCATTTGAAGGTAAATCATGTATTTCGCATGGATTCGAAGCTAACGCGTTTGTTTTGCCTGCATTTGAAGCTAAATCGTGTATATCACAAGTATTTGAAGCTAAATGATTTGTTTCGCATTGATTTGAAGCTAAGGCTTCTACTTCGCATTCATTTGAAGTTAAATCATGTGTTTCCCTTGGGTGTGAAGCTAACTCGAGTGTTTAGCACGCAGTTGAAGCCAAATCTTGTATATCACAGGTATTTGAAGCTAAACCATTTGTTTCGCATGGATTCGACGCTAAGCCTTCGCCTTCGCATTGATTTGAAGCTAAATCACGTGTTCCGCATGGATTTGAAGCTAACTCGTTTGTTTAGCATGCAGTTGAAGCTAAATCACGTATATCACAAGTATTTGAAGCTGAACCATTTGTTTCGCACGGATTTGAAGCTAAGCCTTCTACTTCGCATTGATTTGAAGCTAAATCATGTGTTTGGCTTGGGTTTCAAGCTAACTCGTTTGTTTCGCCTGCAGTTGAAGCTAAATCATGTATATCACAAGTATTTGAAGCTAAACCAATTGTTTCGCATGGATTCGAAGATCAGACTTCTGCTTCGCACTGATTTGAAGCGGCATCGTGTGTTCCGCTGTATTTGAAGCTAACTCGTTTGTTTCGCATGCAATTGAAGCTAAATCATGTAAGTCACAAGTATTTGAAGCTGAACCTTTTGTTTCGCATGGATTTGAAGCAAAGCCTTCTACTTCGTATTGATTTGAAGCTGAATCATGTGTTTCGCTTGTATTTGAAGCTAACTCGTTTGCTTCGCATGCTGTTGAAGCTAAATCATGTATATCTCAAGTATTTGAAGCTAAACCAATTGTTTCGCATGGATTCAAAGATCAGTCTTCTACTTCGCATTGATTTGAAACTAAATCATGTGTTTCGTATGGATTTGAAGCTAACTCGATTGTTTCGCATGCAGTTGAAGGTAAATCATGTATATCACAAGTATTTGAAACTAGATTATTTGTGTCGCATGGATTTAAAGCTAAGCCTTCTACTTCGCATTGATTTGAAGCTAAATTATGTGGTTCGCATGGATTTGAAGCCAACTCGCTTGTTTTGCATGCAGTTGAAACTGAATCATATGTATCAGAAGTATTTGATGCTAACCCAATTGGTTCGCGTGGATTTAAAGCAAAGCCTTCTTCTTCGCATTGATTTGAAGCTAAATCGTGTGTTTCGCATGGATTTGAAGCTAAACCATTTAATCCGCATGGATTTGAATCTAAGCCTTCTACGTCGCATTGATTTGAAGCTAAATCATGTGTTCCGCTTGGATTTTAAGCTAACTCGTTTGTATCACATGCAGTTGAAGTTAAATCATGTATATCACAAGTATTTGAAGCTAAACCATTTGTTTCGCATGGATTCGAAGATCAGCCTTCTGCTTCGCACTGATTTGAAGCGGCATCGTGTGTTTCGCTGTATTTGAAGCTAACTCGTTTGTTTAGCATGCAGTTGAAGCTAAATCACGTATATCACAAGTATTTGAAGCTGAACCATTTCTTTCGCACGGATTTGAAGCTAAGCCTTCTACTTCGCATTGATTTGAAGCTAAATCATGTGTTTGGCTTGGGTTTCAAGCTAACTCGTTTGTTTCGCCTGCAGTTGAAGCTAAATCATGTATATCACAAGTATTTGAAGCTAAACCAATTGTTTCGCATGGATTCGAAGATCAGACTTCTGCTTCGCACTGATTTGAAGCGGCATCGTGTGTTTCGCTGTATTTGAAGCTAACTCGTTTGTTTCGCATGCAATTGAAGCTAAATCATGTAAATCACAAGTATTTGAAGCTGAACCTTTTGTTTCGCATGGATTTGAAGCAAAGCCTTCTACTTCGTATTGATTTGAAGCTGAATCATGTGTTTCGCTTGTATTTGAAGCTAACTCGTTTGTTTCGCATGCTGTTGAAGCTAAATCATGTATGTCACAAGTATTTGAAGCTAAACCAATTGTTTCGCATGGATTCAAAGATCAGTCTTCTACTTCGCATTGATTTGAAACTAAATCATGTGTTTCGTATGGATTTGAAGCTAACTCGATTGTTTCGCATGCAGTTGAAGGTAAATCATGTATATCACAAGTATTTGAAACTAGATTATTTGTGTCGCATGGATTTAAAGCTAAGCCTTCTACTTCGCATTGATTTGAAGCTAAATTATGTGGTTCGCATGGATTTGAAGCCAACTCGCTTGTTTTGCATGCAGTTGAAACTGAATCATATGTATCAGAAGTATTTGATGCTAACCCAATTGGTTCGCGTGGATTTAAAGCAAAGCCTTCTTCTTCGCATTGATTTGAAGCTAAATCGTGTGTTTCGCATGGATTTGAAGCTAAACCATTTAATCCGCATGGATTTGAATCTAAGCCTTCTACGTCGCATTGATTTGAAGCTAAATCATGTGTTCCGCTTGGATTTTAAGCTAACTCGTTTGTATCACATGCAGTTGAAGTTAAATCATGTATATCACAAGTATTTGAAGCTAAACCATTTGTTTCGCATGGATTCGAAGATCAGCCTTCTGCTTCGCATAGATTTGCAGCTAAATCATGTGTTCCGTATGGATTTGAAGCTAACTCGTTTGTTTCGCATGCAATTGAAGCTAAATCATGTATATAACAAGTATTTGAAGCTGAACCTTTTGTTTCGCATGGATTTGAAGCTAAGCCTTCTACTTCGTATTGATTTGAAGCTGAATCATGTGTTTCGCTTGTATTTGAAGCTAACTCGTTTGATTCGCATGCAGTTGCAGCTAAATCATGTACATCACAAGTATTTGAAGCTAAACCATTTGTTTCGCGTGGATTTGAAACTAAGCCTTCTACTTCGCATTGATTTGAATCTGAATCATGTATTTCGCATGGATTTGAAGCTAACTCGTTTAATTCGCATGCAGTTGAAGCTAAATCATGTATTTCACAAGTATTTGAAGCTAAAACTTTTGATTCGCACGGATTTGAAGCTATGCCTTTTACGTCACATTGATTTGAGGCTAAATCATGTGTTTCGCTTGGATTTGAAGCTAACTCGATTTTTTCGCATGCAGTTGAAGCTAAATCATGTATATCACAGGTATTTGAAGCTAAATCATGTGTTTCGTTTGGATTTGAAACTAAGCCTTCTACTTCGCATTGATTTGAAGCTATATCATGTGTTTCGCATGGATGTCAAGCTAACTCGTTTGTTTCGCATGCTGTTGAAGCTATATCATGTATATCGCAAGTATTCGAAGCTAAACCATTTGTTTCGCATGGATTTGAAGATAAGCCTTCTACTTCGAATTGATTTGAAGGTAAATCATGTATTTCGCATGGATTCGAAGCTAACGCGTTTGTTTTGCCTGCATTTGAAGCTAAATCGTGTATATCACAAGTATTTGAAGCTAAATGATTTGTTTCGCACTGATTTGAAGCTAAGGCTTCTACTTCGCATTCATTTGAAGTTAAATCATGTGTTTCCCTTGGGTGTGAAGCTAACTCGCGTGTTTAGCACGCAGTTGAAGCCAAATCTTGTATATCACAGGTATTTGAAGCTAAACCATTTGTTTCGCATGGATTCGAAGATCAGACTTCTGCTTCGCACTGATTTGAAGCGGCATCGTGTGTTTCGCTGTATTTGAAGCTAACTCGTTTGTTTCGCATGCAATTGAAGCTAAATCATGTATATCACAAGTATTTGAAGCTGAACCTTTTGTTTCGCATGGATTTGAAGCTAAGCCTTCTACTTCGTATTGATTTGAAGCTGAATCATGTGTTTCGCTTGTATTTGAAGCTAACTCGTTTGTTTCGCATGCTGTTGAAGCTAAATCATGTATATCACAAGTATTTGAAGCTAAACAATTTGTTTCGCATGGATTCAAAGATCAGTCTTCTACTTCGCATTGATTTGAAACTAAATCATGTGTTTCGTATGAATTTGAAGCTAACTCGATTGTTTCGCATGCAGTTGAAGCTAAATCATGTATTTCACAAGTATTTGAAACTAGATTATTTGTGTCGCATGGATTTAAAGCTAAGCCTTCTACTTCGCATTGATTTGAAGCTGAATCATGTGTTTCGCTTGTATTTGAAGCTAACTCGTTTGATTCGCATGCAGTTGCAGCTAAATCATGTACATCACAAGTATTTGAAGCTAAACCATTTGTTTCGCGTGGATTTGAAACTAAGCATTCTACTTCGCATTGATTTGAGGCTGAATCATGTATTTCGCATGGATTTGAAACTAAGCCTTCTACTTCGCATTGATTTGAAGCTAAATCGTGTGTTTCACATGGATCTGAAGGAGTCTCGTTTGTTTCGCCTGCATTTGAAGCTGTATCACTTATATTGACAAGTATGTGAATTTAAATCTTTCGTTTCACGAAGATTTGAAGCTAAGGCTTCTACTTCATATATATTTGAAGCTAAATCATGTGTTTCGTTTGGATTTGAAGCTAACTCGTTTGTTTCGCATGCAGTTAAAGCTAAGTAATTTTTAAAACAAGTATTTGGAGCTAAATTATACGTTTCGCATGGATTTGATACTAAGGCTTCTACTTCGCATTGATTTGATGCTGAATTATGTGTTTCGCTTGAATTTGAAGCTAACATATTTGTTTCACATGATGTTCAAGCTAAATCATGTATATCACAAGTATTTGAAGCTAAATGATTTGTTTCGCATGGATTCGAAGCTAAGGCTTCTACTTCGCATTCATTTGAAGTTAAATCATGTGTTTCACTTGGGTGTGAAGCTAACTCGCGTGTTTAGCACGTAGTTGAATATAAATCATTTGTATCACAAGTATTTGAACCTAAACCATTTGATTCGCATGGATTTGAAGCTAAGCCTTCTTCTTCGCATTGATTAGAAGCTAAATCATGTGATCCGCCTGGATTTGAAGCTAACTCGTTTGTTCCACATGCAGTTGAAGCTTAACATGTATATCACAAGTATTTGATGCTAAACCATTTGTTTCGCTTTGATTTGAAGCTATGGCTTCTACTTCGCATTTATTTGAAGCTAAATCATGTGTTTCGCATGGATTTGAAGCTAACTCGTTTGTTTCGCATGCAGTTAAAGCTAAGTAATGTATAAAACAAGTATTTGAAGCTAAAATATACGTTTCGCATGGATTTGATACTAAGGCTTCTACTTCGCATTGATTTGATGCTGAATTATGTGTTTCGCTTGAATTTGAAGCTAACATATTTGTTTCACATGCAGTTAAAGCTCAATCATGTATATCACAAGTTTTTCAAGCTGTAACATTTGTTTCACATGAATATTAAGCTAAACCATTGTTTCGAATGAATTTGAAGCTAAACCATTTGTTTCGCGTGGATTTGAAACTAAGCCTTCTACTTCGCATTGATTTGAAGCTGAATCATGTATTTCGCATGGATTTGAAGCTAACTCGTTTAATTCGCATGCAGTTGAAGCTAAATCATGTATATCACAAGTATTTGAAGCTAAAACTTTTGATTCGCGCGGATTTGAAGCTATGCCTTTTACGCCGCATTGATTTGAGGCTAAATCATGTGTTTCGCTTGGATTTGAAGCTAACTCGATTTTTTCGCATGCAGTTGAAGCTAAATCATGTATATCACAGGTATTTGAAGCTAAATCATGTGTTTCGCTTGGATTTGATACTAAGCCTTCTACTTCGCATTGATTTGAAGCTATATCATGTGTTTCGCATGGATGTCAAGCTAACTCGTTTGTTTCGCATGCTGTTGAAGCTATATCATGTATATCACAAGTATTCGAAGCTAAACCATTTGTTTCGCATGGATTTGAAGATAAGCCTTCTACTTCGAATTGATTTGAAGCTGAATAATGTGTTTCGCTTGTAATTGAAGTTAACTCGTTTGTTTCGCACGCAGTTGAAGATAAATCATGTATATCACAAGTATTTGAAGCTAAACAATTTGATCCGCATGGATTTGAAGCTAAGCATTCTACTTCGCATTGATTTGAGGGTAAGTCATGTGTTTCGCATGGATTTGAAGCTAAACCATTTGATTCGCATGGATTTGAAGCTAAGCCTTCTACGGCGCATTGATTTGAAGCAGAATCATGTGTTTCGCTTGTATTTGAAGCTAACTGGTTTGATTCGCACGCAGTTGAAGATAAATCATGTATATCACAAGTATTTGAAGCTAAACCATTTGATTCGAATGGATTTGAAGATAAGCCTTCTACTTCGCATTCATTTGAAGGTAAATCATGTATTTCGCATGGATTCGAAGCTAACGCGTTTGTTTTGCCTGCATTTGAAGCTAAATCGTGTATATCACAAGTATTTGAAGCTAAATGATTTGTTTCGCATTGATTTGAAGCTAAGGCTTCTACTTCGCATTCATTTGAAGTTAAATCATGTGTTTCCCTTGGGTGTGAAGCTAACTCGAGTGTTTAGCACGCAGTTGAAGCCAAATCTTGTATATCACAGGTATTTGAAGCTAAACCATTTGTTTCGCATGGATTCGAAGATCAGCCTTCTGCTTCGCACTCATTTGAAGCGGCATCGTGTGTTTCGCTGTATTTGAAGCTAACTTGTTTGTTTAGCATGCAGTTGAAGCTAAATCACGTATATCACAAGTATTTGAAGCTGAACCATTTCTTTCGCACGGATTTGAAGCTAAGCCTTCTACTTCGCATTGATTTGAAGCTAAATCATGTGTTTGGCTTGGGTTTCAAGCTAACTCGTTTGTTTCGCCTGCAGTTGAAGCTAAATCATGTATATCACAAGTATTTGAAGCTAAACCAATTGTTTCGCATGGATTCGAAGATCAGACTTCTGCTTCGCACTGATTTGAAGCGGCATCGTGTGTTTCGCTGTATTTGAAGCTAACTCGTTTGTTTCGCATGCAATTGAAGCTAAATCATGTAAATCACAAGTATTTGAATCTGAACCTTTTGTTTCGCATGGATTTGAAGCAAAGCCTTCTACTTCGTATTGATTTGAAGCTGAATCATGTGTTTCGCTTGTATTTGAAGCTAACTCGTTTGTTTCGCATGCTGTTGAAGCTAAATCATGTATATCACAAGTATTTGAAGCTAAACCAATTGTTTCGCATGGATTCAAAGATCAGTCTTCTACTTCGCATTGATTTGAAACTAAATCATGTGTTTCGTATGGATTTGAAGCTAACTCGATTGTTTCGCATGCAGTTGAAGGTAAATCATGTATATCACAAGTATTTGAAACTAGATTATTTGTGTCGCATGGATTTAAAGCTAAGCCTTCTACTTCGCATTGATTTGAAGCTAAATTATGTGGTTCGCATGGATTTGAAGCCAACTCGCTTGTTTTGCATGCAGTTGAAACTGAATCATATGTATCAGAAGTATTTGATGCTAACCCAATTGGTTCGCGTGGATTTAAAGCAAAGCCTTCTTCTTCGCATTGATTTGAAGCTAAATCGTGTGTTTCGCATGGATTTGAAGCTAAACCATTTAATCCGCATGGATTTGAATCTAAGCCTTCTACGTCGCATTGATTTGAAGCTAAATCATGTGTTCCGCTTGGATTTTAAGCTAACTCGTTTGTATCACATGCAGTTGAAGTTAAATCATGTATATCACAAGTATTTGAAGCTAAACCATTTGTTTCGCATGGATTCGTAGATCAGCCTTCTGCTTCGCATAGATTTGCAGCTAAATCATGTGTTCCGTATGGATTTGAAGCTAACTCGTTTGTTTCGCATGCAATTGAAGCTAAATCATGTATATAACAAGTATTTGAAGCTGAACCTTTTGTTTCGCATGGATTTGAAGCTAAGCCTTCTACTTCGTATTGATTTGAAGCTGAATCATGTGTTTCGCTTGTATTTGAAGCTAACTCGTTTGATTCGCATGCAGTTGCAGCTAAATCATGTACATCACAAGTATTTGAAGCTAAACCATTTGTTTCGCGTGGATTTGAAACTAAGCCTTCTACTTCGCATTGATTTGAATCTGAATCATGTATTTCGCATGGATTTGAAGCTAACTCGTTTAATTCGCATGCAGTTGAAGCTAAATCATGTATTTCACAAGTATTTGAAGCTAAAACTTTTGATTCGCACGGATTTGAAGCTATGCCTTTTACGTCACATTGATTTGAGGCTAAATCATGTGTTTCGCTTGGATTTGAAGCTAACTCGATTTTTTCGCATGCAGTTGAAGCTAAATCATGTATATCACAGGTATTTGAAGCTAAATCATGTGTTTCGTTTGGATTTGAAACTAAGCCTTCTACTTCGCATTGATTTGAAGCTATATCATGTGTTTCGCATGGATGTCAAGCTAACTCGTTTGTTTCGCATGCTGTTGAAGCTATATCATGTATATCGCAAGTATTCGAAGCTAAACCATTTGTTTCGCATGGATTTGAAGATAAGCCTTCTACTTCGAATTGATTTGAAGCTGAATAATGTGTTTCGCTTGTAATTGAAGTTAACTCGTTTGTTTCGCACGCAGTTGAAGATAAATCATGTATATCACAAGTATTTGAAGCTAAACAATTTGATCCGCATGGATTTGAAGCCAAGCATTCTACTTCGCATTGATTTGAGGGTAAGTCATGTGTTTCGCATGGATTTGAAGCTAAACCATTTGATTCGCATGGATTTGAAGCTAAGCCTTCTACGTCGCATTGATTTGAAGCAGAATCATGTGTTTCGCTTGTATTTGAAGCTAACTGGTTTGATTCGCACGCAGTTGAAGATAAATCATGTATATAACAAGTATTTGAAGCTAAACCATTTGATTCGAATGGATTTGAAGATAAGCCTTCTACTTCGCATTGATTTGAAGGTAAATCATGTATTTCGCATGGATTCGAAGCTAACGCGTTTGTTTTGCCTGCATTTGAAGCTAAATCGTGTATATCACAAGTATTTGAAGCTAAATGATTTGTTTCGCATTGATTTGAAGCTAAGGCTTCTACTTCGCATTCATTTGAAGTTAAATCATGTGTTTCCCTTAGGTGTGAAGCTAACTCGCGTGTTTAGCACGCAGTTGAAGCCAAATCTTGTATATCACAGGTATTTGAAGCTAAACCATTTGTTTCGCATGGATTCGAAGATCAGACTTCTGCTTCGCACTGATTTGAAGCGGCATCGTGTGTTTCGCTGTATTTGAAGCTAACTCGTTTGTTTCGCATGCAATTGAAGCTAAATCATGTATATCACAAGTATTTGAAGCTGAACCTGTTGTTTCGCATGGATTTGAAGCTAAGCCTTCTACTTCGTATTGATTTGAAGCTGAATCATGTGTTTCGCTTGTATTTGAAGCTAACTCGTTTGTTTCGCATGCTGTTGAAGCTAAATCATGTATATCACAAGTATTTGAAGCTAAACAATTTGTTTCGCATGGATTCAAAGATCAGTCTTCTACTTCGCATTGATTTGAAACTAAATCGTGTGTTTCGTATGAATTTGAAGCTAACTCGATTGTTTCGCATGCAGTTGAAGCTAAATCATGTATTTCACAAGTATTTGAAACTAGATTATTTGTGTCGCATGGATTTAAAGCTAAGCCTTCTACTTCGCATTGATTTGAAGCTAAATTATGTGGTTCGCATGGATTTGAAGTCAACTCGTTTGTTTTGCATGCAGTTGAAACTAAATCATATGTATCAGAAGTATTTGATGCTAACCCAATTGGTTAGCGTGGATTTAAAGCAAAGCCTTCTTCTTCGCATTGATTTGAAGCTAAATCGTGTGTTTCGCATGGATTTGATGCTAACTCGTTTGTTTCGCATGCAGTTGAATCTAGCTCATGTATATCACGAGTATTTAAAGCTGAACCATTTGTTTCGCATGGATTTGAAGGTAAGCACTCTAGTTCGCATTGAATTGAAGCTAAATCATGAGTTTCGCTTGGATTTGAAGCTATCTCGATTGTTTCGCATGCTGTAGAATCCAAATCATGTATGTCACAAGTATTTGAACCTAAACCATTTGATTCGCATTGATTTGAAGCTGAACCTTCTTCTTCGCATTCATTTGAAGTTAAATCATGTGTTTCAATTGGGTGTGAAGCTAACTCGTTTGTTTAGCATGCAGTTGAAGATAAATCATATATATCACAAGTATTTGAAGCTAAACCATTTGATTAGCATGTATTTGAAGCTAACTCGTTTGTTTCGCATGCTGTTGAAGCAAAATCACGCATATCACAAGTATTTGAAGCTAAACCATTTGTTTCGCATGGATTTGAAGCTAAGCATTCTACTTCGCATTGATTTGAGGGTAAGTCATGTGTTTCGCATGGATTTGAAGCTAAACCATTTAATCCGCAAGGATTTGAATCTAAGCCTTCTACGTCGCATTGAATTGAAGCTAAATCATGTGTTCCGCTTGGATTTTAAGCTAACTCGTTTGTATCACATGTAGTTGAAGTTAAATCATGTATATCACAAGTTTTTGAAGCTAAACCATTTGTTTCGCATGGATCCGAAGATCAGCCTTCTGCTTCGCATAGATTTGCAGCTAAATCATGTGTTCCGTATGGATTTGAAGCTAACTCATTTGTTTCGCATGCAATTGAAGCTAAATCATGTATATAACAAGTATTTGAAGCTGAACCTTTTGTTTCGCATGGATTTGAAGCTAAGCCTTCTACTTCGTATTGATTTGAAGCTGAATCATGTGTTTCGCTTGTATTTGAAGCTAACTCGTTTGATTCGCATGCAGTTGCAGCTAAATCATGTACATCACAAGTATTTGAAGCTAAACCATTTGTTTCGCGTGGATTTGAAACTAAGCCTTCTACTTCGCATTGATTTGAATCTGAATCATGTATTTCGCATGGATTTGAAGCTAACTCGTTTAATTCGCATGCAGTTGAAGCTAAATCATGTATTTCACAAGTATTTGAAGCTAAAACTTTTGATTCGCACGGATTTGAAGCTATGCCTTTTACGTCACATTGATTTGAGGCTAAATCATGTGTTTCGCTTGGATTTGAAGCTAACTCGATTTTTTCGCATGCAGTTGAAGCTAAATCATGTATATCACAGGTATTTGAAGCTAAATCATGTGTTTCGTTTGGATTTGAAACTAAGCCTTCTACTTCGCATTGATTTGAAGCTATATCATGTGTTTCGCATGGATGTCAAGCTAACTCGTTTGTTTCGCATGCTGTTGAAGCTATATCATGTATATCGCAAGTATTCGAAGCTAAACCATTTGTTTCGCATGGATTTGAAGATAAGCCTTCTACTTCGAATTGATTTGAAGCTGAATAATGTGTTTCGCTTGTAATTGAAGTTAACTCGTTTGTTTCGCACGCAGTTGAAGATAAATCATGTATATCACAAGTATTTGAAGCTAAACAATTTGATCCGCATGGATTTGAAGCCAAGCATTCTACTTCGCATTGATTTGAGGGTAAGTCATGTGTTTCGCATGGATTTGAAGCTAAACCATTTGATTCGCATGGATTCGACGCTAAGCCTTCGCCTTCGCATTGATTTGAAGCTATATCACGTGTTCCGCATGGATTTGAAGCTAACTCGTTTGTTTAGCATGGAGTTGAAGCTTAATCACGTATATCACAAGTATTTGAAGCTGAACCATTTGTTTCGCACGGATTTGAAGCTAAGCCTTCTACTTCGCATTGATTTGAAGCTAAATCATGTGTTTGGCTTGGGTTTCAAGCTAACTCGTTTGTTTCGCCTGCAGTTGAAGCTAAATCATGTATATCACAAGTATTTGAAGCTAAACCAATTGTTTCGCATGGATTCGAAGATCAGACTTCTGCTTCGCACTGATTTGAAGCGGCATCGTGTGTTCCGCTGTATTTGAAGCTAACTCGTTTGTTTCGCATGCAATTGAAGCTAAATCATGTAAATTACAAGTATTTGAAGCTGAACCTTTTGTTTCGCATGGATTTGAAGCAAAGCCTTCTACTTCGTATTGATTTGAAGCTGAATCATGTGTTTCGCTTGTATTTGAAGCTAACTCGTTTGCTTCGCATGCTGTTGAAGCTAAATCATGTATATCACAAGTATTTGAAGCTAAACCAATTGTTTCGCATGGATTCAAAGATGAGTCTTCTACTTCGCATTGATTTGAAACTAAATCATGTGTTTCGTATGGATTTGAAGCTAACTCGATTGTTTCGCATGCAGTTGAAGGTAAATCATGTATATCACAAGTATTTGAAACTAGATTATTTGTGTCGCATGGATTTAAAGCTAAGCCTTCTACTTCGCATTGATTTGAAGCTAAATTATGTGGTTCGCATGGATTTGAAGCCAACTCGCTTGTTTTGCATGCAGTTGAAACTGAATCATATGTATCAGAAGTATTTGATGCTAACCCAATTGGTTCGCGTGGATTTAAAGCAAAGCCTTCTTCTTCGCATTGATTTGAAGCTAAATCGTGTGTTTCGCATGGATTTGAAGCTAAACCATTTAAACCGCATGGATTTGAATCTAAGCCTTCTACGTCGCATTGATTTGAAGCTAAATCATGTGTTCCGCTTGGATTTTAAGCTAACTCGTTTGTATCACATGCAGTTGAAGTTAAATCATGTATATCACAAGTATTTGAACCTAAACCATTTGTTTCGCATGGATTCGAAGATCAGCCTTCTGCTTCGCATAGATTTGCAGCTAAATCATGTGTTCCGTATGGATTTGAAGCTAACTCGTTTGTTTCGCATGCAATTGAAGCTAAATCATGTATATAACAAGTATTTGAAGCTGAACCTTTTGTTTCGCATGGATTTGAAGCTAAGCCTTCTACTTCGTATTGATTTGAAGCTGAATCATGTGTTTCGCTTGTATTTGAAGCTAACTCGTTTGATTCGCATGCAGTTGCAGCTAAATCATGTACATCACAAGTATTTGAAGCTAAACCATTTGTTTCGCGTGGATTTGAAACTAAGCCTTCTACTTCGCATTGATTTGAATCTGAATCATGTATTTCGCATGGATTTGAAGCTAACTCGTTTAATTCGCAAGCAGTTGAAGCTAAATCATGTATTTCACAAGTATTTGAAGCTAAAACTTTTGATTCGCACGGATTTGAAGCTATGCCTTTTACGTCACATTGATTTGAGGCTAAATCATGTGTTTCGCTTGGATTTGAAGCTAACTCGATTTTTTCGCATGCAGTTGAAGCTAAATCATGTATATCACAGGTATTTGAAGCTAAATCATGTGTTTCGTTTGGATTTGAAACTAAGCCTTCTACTTCGCATTGATTTGAAGCTATATCATGTGTTTCGCATGGATGTCAAGCTAACTCGTTTGTTTCGCATGCTGTTGAAGCTATATCATGTATATCGCAAGTATTCGAAGCTAAACCATTTGTTTCGCATGGATTTGAAGATAAGCCTTCTACTTCGAATTGATTTGAAGCTGAATAATGTGTTTCGCTTGTAATTGAAGTTAACTCGTTTGTTTCGCACGCAGTTGAAGATAAATCATGTATATCACAAGTATTTGAAGCTAAACAATTTGATCCGCATGGATTTGAAGCCAAGCATTCTACTTCGCATTGATTTGAGGGTAAGTCATGTGTTTCGCATGGATTTGAAGCTAAACCATTTGATTCGCATGGATTTGAAGCTAAGCCTTCTACGTCGCATTGATTTGAAGCAGAATCATGTGTTTCGCTTGTATTTGAAGCTAACTGGTTTGATTCGCACGCAGTTGAAGATAAATCATGTATATAACAAGTATTTGAAGCTAAACCATTTGATTCGAATGGATTTGAAGATAAGCCTTCTACTTCGCATTGATTTGAAGGTAAATCATGTATTTCGCATGGATTCGAAGCTAACGCGTTTGTTTTGCCTGCATTTGAAGCTAAATCGTGTATATCACAAGTATTTGAAGCTAAATGATTTGTTTCGCATTGATTTGAAGCTAAGGCTTCTACTTCGCATTCATTTGAAGTTAAATCATGTGTTTCCCTTAGGTGTGAAGCTAACTTGCGTGTTTAGCACGCAGTTGAAGCCAAATCTTGTATATCACAGGTATTTGAAGCTAAACCATTTGTTTCGCATGGATTCGAAGATCAGACTTCTGCTTCGCACTGATTTGAAGCGGCATCGTGTGTTTCGCTGTATTTGAAGCTAACTCGTTTGTTTCGCATGCAATTGAAGCTAAATCATGTATATCACAAGTATTTGAAGCTGAACCTGTTGTTTCGCATGGATTTGAAGCTAAGCCTTCTACTTCGTATTGATTTGAAGCTGAATCATGTGTTTCGCTTGTATTTGAAGCTAACTCGTTTGTTTCGCATGCTGTTGAAGCTAAATCATGTATATCACAAGTATTTGAAGCTAAACAATTTGTTTCGCATGGATTCAAAGATCAGTCTTCTACTTCGCATTGATTTGAAACTAAATCGTGTGTTTCGTATGAATTTGAAGCTAACTCGATTGTTTCGCATGCAGTTGAAGCTAAATCATGTATTTCACAAGTATTTGAAACTAGATTATTTGTGTCGCATGGATTTAAAGCTAAGCCTTCTACTTCGCATTGATTTGAAGCTAAATTATGTGGTTCGCATGGATTTGAAGTCAACTCGTTTGTTTTGCATGCAGTTGAAACTAAATCATATGTATCAGAAGTATTTGATGCTAACCCAATTGGTTAGCGTGGATTTAAAGCAAAGCCTTCTTCTTCGCATTGATTTGAAGCTAAATCGTGTGTTTCGCATGGATTTGATGCTAACTCGTTTGTTTCGCATGCAGTTGAATCTAGCTCATGTATATCACGAGTATTTAAAGCTGAACCATTTGTTTCGCATGGATTTGAAGGTAAGCACTCTAGTTCGCATTGAATTGAAGCTAAATCATGAGTTTCGCTTGGATTTGAAGCTATCTCGATTGTTTCGCATGCTGTAGAATCCAAATCATGTATGTCACAAGTATTTGAACCTAAACCATTTGATTCGCATTGATTTGAAGCTGAACCTTCTTCTTCGCATTCATTTGAAGTTAAATCATGTGTTTCAATTGGGTGTGAAGCTAACTCGTTTGTTTAGCATGCAGTTGAAGATAAATCATATATATCACAAGTATTTGAAGCTAAACCATTTGATTAGCATGTATTTGAAGCTAACTCGTTTGTTTCGCATGCTGTTGAAGCAA
Organism: Megalopta genalis; assembly: GCF_051020955.1. Taxonomy (NCBI): domain Eukaryota; kingdom Metazoa; phylum Arthropoda; class Insecta; order Hymenoptera; family Halictidae; genus Megalopta; species Megalopta genalis. Next base: position 199,932 of record NW_027476255.1, on the reverse strand, counting down.
AATCACGCATATCACAAGTATTTGAAGCTAAACCATTTGTTTCGCATGGATTTGAAGCTAAGCATTCTACTTCGCATTGATTTGAGGGTAAGTCATGTGTTTCGCATGGATTTGAAGCTAAACCATTTAATCCGCAAGGATTTGAAACTAAGCCTTCTACGTCGCATTGAATTGAAGCTAAATCATGTGTTCCGCTTGGATTTTAAGCTAACTCGTTTGTATCACATGTAGTTGAAGTTAAATCAAGTATATCACAAGTTTTTGAAGCTAAACCATTTGTTTCGCATGGATCCGAAGATCAGCCTTCTGCTTCGCATAGATTTGCAGCTAAATCATGTGTTCCGTATGGATTTGAAGCTAACTCATTTGTTTCGCATGCAATTGAAGCTAAATCATGTATATAACAAGTATTTGAAGCTGAACCTTTTGTTTCGCATGGATTTGAAGCTAAGCCTTCTACTTCGTATTGATTTGAAGCTGAATCATGTGTTTCGCTTGTATTTGAAGCTAACTCGTTTGATTCGCATGCAGTTGCAGCTAAATCATGTACATCACAAGTATTTGAAGCTAAACCATTTGTTTCGCGTGGATTTGAAACTAAGCCTTCTACTTCGCATTGATTTGAATCTGAATCATGTATTTCGCATGGATTTGAAGCTAACTCGTTTAATTCGCATGCAGTTGAAGCTAAATCATGTATTTCACAAGTATTTGAAGCTAAAACTTTTGATTCGCACGGATTTGAAGCTATGCCTTTTACGTCACATTGATTTGAGGCTAAATCATGTGTTTCGCTTGGATTTGAAGCTAACTCGATTTTTTCGCATGCAGTTGAAGCTAAATCATGTATATCACAGGTATTTGAAGCTAAATCATGTGTTTCGTTTGGATTTGAAACTAAGCCTTCTACTTCGCATTGATTTGAAGCTATATCATGTGTTTCGCATGGATGTCAAGCTAACTCGTTTGTTTCGCATGCTGTTGAAGCTATATCATGTATATCGCAAGTATTCGAAGCTAAACCATTTGTTTCGCATGGATTTGAAGATAAGCCTTCTACTTCGAATTGATTTGAAGCTGAATAATGTGTTTCGCTTGTAATTGAAGTTAACTCGTTTGTTTCGCACGCAGTTGAAGATAAATCATGTATATCACAAGTATTTGAAGCTAAACAATTTGATCCGCATGGATTTGAAGCCAAGCATTCTACTTCGCATTGATTTGAGGGTAAGTCATGTGTTTCGCATGGATTTGAAGCTAAACCATTTGATTCGCATGGATTTGAAGCTAAGCCTTCTACGTCGCATTGATTTGAAGCAGAATCATGTGTTTCGCTTGTATTTGAAGCTAACTGGTTTGATTCGCACGCAGTTGAAGATAAATCATGTATATAACAAGTATTTGAAGCTAAACCATTTGATTCGAATGGATTTGAAGATAAGCCTTCTACTTCGCATTGATTTGAAGGTAAATCATGTATTTCGCATGGATTCGAAGCTAACGCGTTTGTTTTGCCTGCATTTGAAGCTAAATCGTGTATATCACAAGTATTTGAAGCTAAATGATTTGTTTCGCATTGATTTGAAGCTAAGGCTTCTACTTCGCATTCATTTGAAGTTAAATCATGTGTTTCCCTTAGGTGTGAAGCTAACTCGCGTGTTTAGCACGCAGTTGAAGCCAAATCTTGTATATCACAGGTATTTGAAGCTAAACCATTTGTTTCGCATGGATTCGAAGATCAGACTTCTGCTTCGCACTGATTTGAAGCGGCATCGTGTGTTTCGCTGTATTTGAAGCTAACTCGTTTGTTTCGCATGCAATTGAAGCTAAATCATGTATATCACAAGTATTTGAAGCTGAACCTGTTGTTTCGCATGGATTTGAAGCTAAGCCTTCTACTTCGTATTGATTTGAAGCTGAATCATGTGTTTCGCTTGTATTTGAAGCTAACTCGTTTGTTTCGCATGCTGTTGAAGCTAAATCATGTATATCACAAGTATTTGAAGCTAAACAATTTGTTTCGCATGGATTCAAAGATCAGTCTTCTACTTCGCATTGATTTGAAACTAAATCGTGTGTTTCGTATGAATTTGAAGCTAACTCGATTGTTTCGCATGCAGTTGAAGCTAAATCATGTATTTCACAAGTATTTGAAACTAGATTATTTGTGTCGCATGGATTTAAAGCTAAGCCTTCTACTTCGCATTGATTTGAAGCTAAATTATGTGGTTCGCATGGATTTGAAGTCAACTCGTTTGTTTTGCATGCAGTTGAAACTAAATCATATGTATCAGAAGTATTTGATGCTAACCCAATTGGTTAGCGTGGATTTAAAGCAAAGCCTTCTTCTTCGCATTGATTTGAAGCTAAATCGTGTGTTTCGCATGGATTTGATGCTAACTCGTTTGTTTCGCATGCAGTTGAATCTAGCTCATGTATATCACGAGTATTTAAAGCTGAACCATTTGTTTCGCATGGATTTGAAGGTAAGCACTCTAGTTCGCATTGAATTGAAGCTAAATCATGAGTTTCGCTTGGATTTGAAGCTATCTCGATTGTTTCGCATGCTGTAGAATCCAAATCATGTATGTCACAAGTATTTGAACCTAAACCATTTGATTCGCATTGATTTGAAGCTGAACCTTCTTCTTCGCATTCATTTGAAGTTAAATCATGTGTTTCAATTGGGTGTGAAGCTAACTCGTTTGTTTAGCATGCAGTTGAAGATAAATCATATATATCACAAGTATTTGAAGCTAAACCATTTGATTAGCATGTATTTGAAGCTAACTCGTTTGTTTCGCATGCTGTTGAAGCAAAATCACGCATATCACAAGTATTTGAAGCTAAACCATTTGTTTCGCATGGATTTGAAGCTAAGCATTCTACTTCGCATTGATTTGAGGGTAAGTCATGTGTTTCGCATGGATTTGAAGCTAAACCATTTAATCCGCAAGGATTTGAATCTAAGCCTTCTACGTCGCATTGAATTGAAGCTAAATCATGTGTTCCGCTTGGATTTTAAGCTAACTCGTTTGTATCACATGTAGTTGAAGTTAAATCATGTATATCACAAGTTTTTGAAGCTAAACCATTTGTTTCGCATGGATCCGAAGATCAGCCTTCTGCTTCGCATAGATTTGCAGCTAAATCATGTGTTCCGTATGGATTTGAAGCTAACTCATTTGTTTCGCATGCAATTGAAGCTAAATCATGTATATAACAAGTATTTGAAGCTGAACCTTTTGTTTCGCATGGATTTGAAGCTAAGCCTTCTACTTCGTATTGATTTGAAGCTGAATCATGTGTTTCGCTTGTATTTGAAGCTAACTCGTTTGATTCGCATGCAGTTGCAGCTAAATCATGTACATCACAAGTATTTGAAGCTAAACCATTTGTTTCGCGTGGATTTGAAACTAAGCATTCTACTTCGCATTGATTTGAGGCTGAATCATGTATTTCGCATGGATTTGAAGCTAACTCGTTTAATTCGCATGCAGTTGAAGCTAAATCATGTATATCACAAGTATTTGAAGCTAAAACTTTTGATTCGCACGGATTTGAAGCTATGCCTTTTACGTCACATTGATTTGAGGCTAAATCATGTGTTTCGCTTGGATTTGAAGCTAACTCGATTCTTTCGCATGCAGTTGAAGCTAAATCATGTATATCACAAGTATTCGAAGCTAAACCATTTGATCCGCATGGATTTGAAGATAAGCCTTCTACTTGGAATTGATTTGAAGCTGAATAATGTGTTTCGCTTGGATTTGAAACTAAGCCTTCTACTTCGCATTGATTTGAAGCTAAATCGTGTGTTTCACATGGATCTGAAGGTGACTCCTTTGTTTCGCCTGCATTTGAAGCTGTATCATTTATATTGACAAGTATGTGAATTTAAATCTTTCGTTTCACGAGGATTTGAAGCTAAGGCTTCTACTTCACATATATTTGAAGCTAAATCATGTGTTTCGTTTGGATTTGAAGCTAACTCGTTTGTTTCACATGCAGTTGAAGCTTAATCATGTATATCACAAGTATTTGATGCTAAACCATTTATTTCGCTTTGATTTGAAGCTATGTCTTCTACTTCGCATTTATTTGAAGCTAAATCATGTCTTTCGCATGGATGTCAATCTAACTCGATTGTTTCGCCTGCCGTCGGAGCTATATCACATATATTGACAAGTATTTGAAGCTCAATCATTCGTTTCGCTTGGATTTGAAACTAAGCATTCTGCTTCGCATTGATCTGAAACTAAATCATGTGTTTCGCATGGATTAGAAGCTAACTCGTTTGTTTCGCATGCTGTTGAAGCTATATCATGTTTATCACAAGTATTCGAAGCTAAACCATTTGTTTCGCATGGATTTGAAGATAAGCCTTCTACTTCGAATTGATTTGAAGCTGAATAATGTGTTTCGCTTGTAATTGAAGTTAACTCGTTTGTTTCGCACGCAGTTGAAGATAAATCATGTATATCACAAGTATTTGAAGCTAAACCATTTGATCCGCATGGATTTGAAGCTAAGCATTCTACTTCCCATTGATTTGAGGGTAAGTCATGTGTTTCGCATGGATTTGAAGCTAAACCATTTGATCCGCATGGATTTGAATCTAAGCCTTCTACGTCGCATTGATTTGAAGCTAAATGATTTGTTTCGCATGGATTAGAACCTAAATCGTTTGTTTCGCATGCGGTTGAATCTATATCATGTATATCATAAGTATTCGAAGCTAAACCATTTCTTTCGCATGGATTTGAAGCTAAGCCTTCTACTTCGTATTGATTTGAAGCTGAGTCATGTGTTTCGCTTGTATTTGAAACTAACTCGTTTGTGTCGCATGCAGTTGAATATAAATCATGTATATCACAAGTATTTGAAGCGAAACCATCTGTTTCGTGTGGATTCGAAGGTAAGCCTTCTACTTCGAATTGATTTGATGCTAAATCATGTGTTTCGCATGGATTTAAAGCTAACTCGTTTGATTCGCCTGCATTTGAAGCTAAATCATGTATATCACAAGTATTTGTAGCTAAACTATTCGTTTCGCATGGATTTGAAACTAAGTCTTCTACTTCGCTTGTATTTGAAGCTAAATCGTTTGTTTCGCATGCAGTTGAAGCTAAATCATGTTCATCACAAGTATTTGAAGCTGAACCATCTGTTTCGCATGCTGTTGAAGCTAAATCATGTGTTTCGCATGGATTGGAAGCAAACTCATTTGCTTCGCCTGCATTTGAATCTATACCACTTTTATCGCAATTATCTGAACATTATTGATTTGTTTCTCATTAACTTGAAGCTAAGCCTTCTACTTCGCATTGATTTGCAGCTAAATCATGTGTTTCGCATGGATTTGAAGCTATATCATGTATATCAGAAGTATTTGAATCTGAACCATTTGATTCCTGTGAATAGTACGCTGAACCATGTCTTTCGAATGAATTTGAAGCTAAATCATGTATTTTGAATGGATTTGAAGCTAACTCGTTTGTTTCGCATGCATTTGAAGCTAAATCATGTATATCACATATAATTGAAGCTAAACCATTTGTTTCGCATGGATTCGAAGATAAGCCTTCTTCTTCGCATTCATTTGAATCTAAATCATGTGTTTCGCTTGGATTTGAAGCTAACTTGATTGTTTCTCTTGCTGTTGAATGTAAATCATGTATATCACAAGTGTTTGAAGCTAAATCATTCGTTTCGCTGGATTTGAAGCTAAGCCTTCTACTTCGCATTGATTTGAATCTAAATCATGTGTTTCGCTTGGATTTGAAGCTAACTCGTTCGTTTTGCATACAGTTGAAGCAAAATCACGCATATCGCAAGTATTTGAAGCTAAACCACTTGATTCGCATGGATTCGAAGATCAGCCTTCTACTTCGCATTGACTTGAAGCTAAATCATGAGTTTCGCATAGATTTGAAGCTAAATCATGTGTTTTGAATGGATTTGAAGTTAACTCGTTTGTTTCGCATGCAGTTGAAGCTAAATCATGTATATCATAAGTATTTGAAGCTAAAGAACTTTATTCGCATGGATTTCAAACTAAGCCTTCTTCTTCGCATTGATTTGAAGGTAAATCATGTCTTTTGCATGGATTTAAAGCTAACTCGTTTGTTTCGCCTGGATTTGAAGCTATATCAGTGATATTCGCAAGTATTTGAAGCTAAATCATTCGTTTCGCTGGATTTGAAGCTAACTTGATTGCTTCTCTTGCTGTTGAATGTAAATCATGTATATCACAAGTGTTTGAAGCTAAATCATTCGTTTCGCTGGATTTGAAGCTAAGCCTTCTACTTCGCATTGATTTCAATCTAAATCATGTGTTTCGCTTGGATTTGAAGCTAACTCGTTCGTTTTGCATACAGTTGAAGCAAAATCACGCATATCACAAGTATTTGAAGCTAAACCACTTGATTCGCATGGATTCGAAGATCAGCCTTCTATTTCGCATTGATTTGAAGCTAAATCATGAGTTTCGCATAGATTTGAAGCTAAATCATGTGTTTTGAATGGATTTGAAGTTAACTCGTTTGTTTCGCATGCAGTTGAAGCTAAATCATGTATATCATAAGTATTTGAAGCTAAAGAACTTTATTCGCATGGATTTCAAACTAAGCCTTCTACTTCGCATTGATTTGAAGGTAAATCATGTCTTTTGCATGGATTTAAAGCTAACTAGTTTGTTTCGCCTGCATTTGAAGCTATATCACTTATATTCGCAAGTATTTGAAGCTAAACCATTCGTTTCGCATGGATTCGAAGATCAGCCTTATCCTTCGCATTCATTTGAAGCTAAATCATGTGTTTCGTATGGATTTGAAGCTGACTCGTTTGTTTCGCCTGCATTTGAAGCTATATCATGTATATCAGAAGTATTTGAATCTGAACCATTTGATTCCCATGAATAGTACGCTAAACCATGTCTTTCGAATGAATTTGAAGCTAAATCATGTGTTTTGAATGGATTTGAAGCTAAATCATATATATCACATATAATTGAAGCTAAACCATTTGTTTCGCATGGATTCGAAGATAAGCCTTCTACTTCTCATTGATTTGAAGCTAAGTCATGTCTATCGCTAGGATTTGAAGCTAACTCGTTTGTTTCACCTGCATTTGAAGCTATATCGGTGATATTCGCAAGTATTTGAAGCTAACTCATTCGTCTCGCTGGATTTGAAGATAAGCCTTCTTCTTCGCATTGACTTGAAGCTAAATCATGTATCTCGCATGTATTTGAAGCTAACACGTTTGTTTCGCATGCTGTTGAAGCTAAGTCATGTATAACACAAGTATTTGAAGCCAAACAATCTGTTTCGTGTGGATTCGGAGATCAGCCTTCTACTACGCATTGATTTGAAGCAAAATCATATGTATCGCTGGGATTTGAAGCCAACTCGTTTGTTTCGCATGCAGTTAATGCAAAATCACGCATATCACAAGTATTTGAAGCTAAACCATTTGATTCGCATGGATGCGAAGATCAGCCTTCTACTTCGCATTGATTTGAATCTAAATTATGTGTTTCGCTTGGATTTGAAGCTAACTTGTTTGTTTCGCATGCAGTTGAAGCTAAATAATGTATATCACAAGTATTTGAAGATAAACCGTTTGATTCGCATCGATTTTAAGCTAACTCGTTTGTTTCGCCTACATTTGAAGCTAAGTCATGTATATCTTAAGTATTTGAAGCTGAACCATTTGTTTCACATAGATTTAAAGCTAAGCCTTCTACTTCACATTGATTGAAAGTTAAATCATGTGTTTCGCATGGATTTGAAGCTAACTCGTTTGTGTCGCCTGCATTTGAAGCTATATCACTTATATTCGCAAGTATTTGAAGCTAAACCATTCGTTTCGCATGGATTTGAAGCTAAGCCTTCTGCTTCGCATTCATTTGAAGCGAAATCATGTGTTTCGCTTGTATTTGCAGCTAACTGTTTGGTTTCGCCTGCAGTTGAATCTAAATCATGTATATCACAAATATTTGAACTAAACCATTTGTTTCGCATGGATTCAAAGATAAGCCTTCTACTTCGCATTGAATTGAAGCTAAATCATGTATCTCGCATGTATTTGAAGCTAACACGTTTGTTTCGCATTCTGTTGAAGCTAAGTCATGTATAACACAAGTATTTGAAGCCAAACAATCTGTTTCGTGTGGATTCGGAGATCAGCCTTCTACTACGCATTGATTTGAAGCAAAATCATATGTATCGCTTGGATTTGAAGCCAACTCGTTTGTTTCGCATGCAGTTAATGCAAAATCACGCATATCACAAGTATTTGAAGCTAAACCATTTGATTCGCATGGATGCGAAGATCAGCCTTCTACTTCGCATTGATTTGAATCTAAATCATGTGTTTCGCTTGGATTTGAAGCTAAATCATGTGTTTTGAATGGATTTGAAGTTAACTCGTTTGCTTCCCAAGCAGTTGAAGCTAAATCATGTATATCATAAGTATTTGAAGCTAAAGAACTTGATTCGCATGGATTTCAAACTAAGCCTTCTACTTCGCATTGATTTGAAGGTAAATCATGTCTTTTGCATGGATTTAAAGCTGACTCGTTTGTTTCGCCTGCATTTGAAGCTATATCAGTGATATTCGCAAATATTTGAGGCTAAATGATTCGTTTCGCTGGATTTGAAGCTAAGCCTTCTACTTCGCATTCATTTGAAGCTAAATCATGTGTTTCGCATGGATTTGAAGCTGACTCGTTTGTTTCGCCTGCATTTGAAGCTATATCATGTATATCAGAAGTATTTGAATCTGAACAATTTGATTCCCATGAATAGTACGTTAAACCATGTCTTTCGAATGAATTTGAAGCTAAATCATGTGTTTTAAATGGATTTCAAGCAAACTCGTTTGTTTCGCATGCATTTGAAGCTAAATCATGTATATCACATATAATTGAAGCTAAACCATTTGTTTCGCATGGATTCGAAGATCAGCCTTCTACTTCGCATTGATTTGAAGCTAAATCATGAGTTTCGCATGGATTTGAAGCTAAATCATGTGTTTTGAATGGATTTGAAGCTATATCAGTGATATCCGCAAGTGTTTGAAGCTAAATCATTCGTTTCGCTGGATTTCAAGCTAAGCCTTCTACTTCGCATTGATTTGAATCTAAATCATGTGTTTCGCTTGGATTTGAAGCTAACTCGTTGGTTTTGCATGAAGTAGAATCTAAATCATGTATATCACAAGTATTTGAAGCTGAACCATACGTTACACATAGATTTAAAGCTAAGCCTTCTACTTCACATTGATTGAAACTTAAATTATGTGTTTCGCATGGATTTGAAGCTAACTCGTTTGTGTCACCTGCATTTGAAGCTAGATCACATATAATCGCAAGTATTTGAAGCTAAACCATTCGTTTCGCATGGATGTGACGCTAAGCCTTCTGCTTCGCATTGATTTGATTATAAATCATGTGTTTCGCATGGATTTGAAGATAACTCGTTTGTGTCGCCTACATTTGAAGCTATATCACTTATATTCGCAAGTATTTTAAGCTAAACCATTCGTTTCGCATGGATTTGAAGCTAAGCCTTCTGCTTCGCATTCATTTGAAGCGAAATCATGTGTTTCGCTTGTATTTGCAGCTAACTGTTTGGTTTCGCATGCAGTTGAAGCTAAATCATGTATATCACAAATATTTGAACTAAACCATTTGTTTCGCATGGATTCGAAGATAAGCCTTCTACTTCGCATTGAATTGAAGCTAAATCATGTATCTCGCATGTATTTGAAGCTAACACGTTTGTTTCGCATGCTGTTGAAGCTAAGTCATGTATAACACAAGTATTTGAAGCCAAACAATCTGTTTCGTGTGGATTCGGAGATCAGCCTTCTACTACGCATTGATTTGAAGCAAAATCATATGTATCGCTTGGATTTGAAGCCAACTCGTTTGTTTCGCATGCAGTTAATGCAAAATCACGCATATCACAAGTATTTGAAGCTAAACCATTTGATTCGCATGGATGCGAAGATCAGCCTTCTACTTCGCATTGATTTGAATCTAAATTATGTGTTTCGCTTGGATTTGAAGCTAACTTGTTTGTTTCGCATGCAGTTGAAGCTAAATAATGTATATCACAAGTATTTGAAGATAAACCGTTTGATTCGCATCGATTTTAAGCTAACTCGTTTGTTTCGCCTTCATTTGAAGCTAAGTCATGTATATCTTAAGTATTTGAAGCTAAACCATTTGTTTCGCATGGATTTGAAACTAAGCCTTCTACTTCGCTTTGAATTGAAGCTGAATCATGTGTTTCGCTTGTATTTGAAGCTAACTCGTTTGTTTCGCATGCAGTTGAAGCTAAATCATGTATATCACAAGTATTTGAAGCTAAACCATTTGTTTCGGATGGATTCGACGATCAGCCTTCGGCTTCGCATTGATTTTAAGCTAAACCATGTGTTTCGCATCGATTTGAAGATAACTCGTTTGTTTCGCCTGCATTTTAATCTAAATCATGTATATCACAAGTATTTGACGCTAAACCATTTGTTTCGCATGGATTCGGAGATAAGCCTTCTACTTCGCATTGAATTGAAGCTAAATCATGTGTTTCACATGGATTAGAAGCTAACACGCTTGTTTCGCATGCTGTTCAACCTCAATCATGTATATTACAAATATTTGAATCTAAACAATCTGTTTCGTGTGGATTCGGAGATCAGCCTTATACTTCACATTGATTGGAAGTTAAATCATGTGTTTCGCATGGATTTGAAGCTAACTCGTTTGTTTCGCCTGCATTTGAAGCTATATCACTTATATTCGCAAGTATTTGAAGCTAATCCATTCGTTTCTCATGGATTTGACGCTAAGCCTTCTGCTTCGCATTGATTTGATACTAAATCATCTGTTCGCATGGATTTGAAGATAACTCGTTTGTTTCGCATGCATTTGAAGCTAAATCATGTATATCACATATAATTGAAGCTAAACCATTTGTTTCGCATGGATTCGAAGATAAGCCTTCTACTTCGCATTGATTTGAAGCGAAATCATGTGTTTCGCATGGATTTTAAGCTAACTCGTTTTCTTCGCCTGTATTTGATGCTAAATCATGTATATCACAATTATTTGAAGCTAAACCATTTGATTCGCATGGATTTGAAGATAATCCTTCTACTTCGCATTGATTTGAAGCAAAATCATCTGTTTCGCATGGATTTGAATCTAACTCGTTAGTTTTCATGCAGTTGAAGCTAAATCATGTATATCACAAGTATTTGAAGCTAAACCATTTGTTTCGCAAAGATTCGAAGATCAGCCTTCTACTTCGCATTGATAAGAAGCTAAATCATTTGTTTCGCTTGGATTTGAAACTAACTAGTTTGTTTCGCAATACAGTTGAAGCTAAACCATGTATATCACAATTATTTGAAGCTAAACCATTTGATTCGCATGGATTTGAATATAAGCCTTCTACTTCGCATTGATTTGAAGCTAATTCATGTGTTTCGCATGGATTTGAAGCTAACTCGTTTGCTTCGCATGCATTTGAATCTAAATCATATATATCACAAGTATTAGAAGCTAAACCATTTAATTCGCATGGATTTGAAGCTAAGCCTTCTACTTCGCATTGATTTGGAGCTAAATCATGTCTTTCGCTTGGATTTGAAGCTAACTCGTTTGTTTCGCATGCAATTGAAGCTAAATCATGTATCAAACAAGTATTTGAAGCTAAACCATTTGATTCGCATGGATTTGATGCTATGCCATCTACTTCGCTTTTATTTGAAACTGAATCATGTGTTTCTCTTGTTTTTGAAGCTATCACGTTCGTTTCACATGCAGTTGAAGCTAAATCATGTATATCACAAGTATTTGGAGCTGAACCATTTGTTTCGCACGAATATCACGCTAAACCATGTGTTTGGAATGAATTTAAAGCTAAATCACGTGTTTCGCATAGATTTGAAGCCAACTCGTTTGTTACGCATGCAGTTGAAGCTGAATCATGTATATCCCAAGTATTTGAAGCTCAACCATTTGATTCGCATGGATTTGAAGATAAGCCTTCTACTTCGCATTGATTTTAAGCTAAATTATGTGTTTCGCTTGGATTTGAAGCTAACTTGTTTGTTTCGCATGCAGTTGAAGCTAAATAATGTATATCACAAGTATTTGAAGATAAACCGTTTGATTCGCATCGATTTTAAGCTAACTCGTTTGTTTCGCCTTCATTTGAAGCTAAGTCATGTATATCTTAAGTATTTGAAGCTAAACCATTTGTTTCGCATGGATTTGTAACTAAGCCTTCTACTTCGCTTTGAATTGAAGCTGAATCATGTGTTTCGCTTGTATTTGAAGCTAACTCGTTTGTTTCGCATGCAGTTGAAGCTAAATCATGTATATCACAAGTATTTGAAGCTAAACCATTTGTTTCGGATGGATTCGACGATCAGCCTTCGGCTTCGCATTGATTTTAAGCTAAACCATGTGTTTCGCATCGATTTGAAGATAACTCGTTTGTTTCGCCTGCATTTTAATCTAAATCATGTATATCACAAGTATTTGAAGCTAAACCATTTGTTTCGCATGGATTCGGAGATAAGCCTTCTACTTCGCATTGAATTGAAGCTAAATCATGTGTTTCACATGGATTAGAAGCTAACACGCTTGTTTCGCATGCTGTTGAACCTCAATCATGTATATTACAAATATTTGAATCTAAACAATCTGTTTCGTGTGGATTCGGAGATCAGCCTTATACTTCACATTGATTGGAAGTTAAATCATGTGTTTCGCATGGATTTGAAGCTAACTCGTTTGTGTCGCCTGCATTTGAAGCTATATCACTTATATTCGCAAGTATTTGAAGCTAATCCATTCGTTTCTCATGGATTTGACGCTAAGCCTTCTGCTTCGCATTGATTTGATACTAAATCATGTGTTCGCATGGATTTGAAGATAACTCGTTTGTTTCGCATGCATTTGAAGCTTAATCATGTATATCACATATAATTGAAGCTAAACCATTTGTTTCGCATGGATTCGAAGATAAGCCTTCTACTTCGCATTGATTTGAAGCGAAATCATGTGTTTCGCATGGATTTTAAGCTAACTCGTTTTCTTCGCCTGTATTTGATGCTAAATCATGTATATCACAATTATTTGAAGCTAAACCATTTGATTCGCATGGATTTGAAGATAATCCTTCTACTTCGCATTGATTTGAAGCAAAATCATGTGTTTCGCATGGATTTGAATCTAACTCGTTAGTTTTCATGCTGTTGAAGCTAAATCATGTATATCACAAGTATTTGAAGCTAAACCATTTGTTTCGCAAAGATTCGAAGATCAGCCTTCTACTTCGCATTGATAAGAAGCTAAATCATTTGTTTCGCTTGGATTTGAAACTAACTAGTTTGTTTCGCAATACAGTTGAAGCTAAATCATGTATATCACAAGTATTAGAAGCTAAACCATTTAATTCGCATGGATTTGAAGCTAAGCCTTCTACTTCGCATTGATTTGGAGCTAAATCATGTCTTTCGCTTGGATTTGAAGCTAACTCGTTTGTTTCGCATGCAATTGAAGCTAAATCATGTATCAAACAAGTATTTGAAGCTAAACCATTTGATTCGCATGGATTTGATGCTATGCCATCTACTTCGCTTTTATTTGAAACTGAATCATGTGTTTCTCTTGTTTTTGAAGCTATCACGTTCGTTTCACATGCAGTTGAAGCTAAATCATGTATATCACAAGTATTTGGAGCTGAACCATTTGTTTCGCACGAATATCACGCTAAACCATGTGTTTGGAATGAATTTAAAGCTAAATCACGTGTTTCGCATAGATTTGAAGCCAACTCGTTTGTTACGCATGCAGTTGAAGCTGAATCATGTATATCCCAAGTATTTGAAGCTCAACCATTTGATTCGCATGGATTTGAAGATAAGCCTTCTACTTCGCATTGATTTGAAGCTAAATCATGAGTTTCGCATGGATTTGAAGCTAAATCATGTGTTTTGAATGGATTTGAAGTTCACTCGTTTGCTCCTCAAGCAGTTGAAGCTAAATCATGTATATCACAATTATATGAAGCTAAACCATTTGATTCGCATGGATTTCAGAATAAGCCTTCTACTTCGCATTGATTATAATCTAAATCATCTGTTTCGCATGGATTTAAAGCTATCTCGTTTGTTTCGCATGCAGTTGAAGATAAATCATGCATATCATAATTATTTGAAGCTAAACCATTTGATTCGCATGGATTTGAAGATAAGCCTTCTACTTCGCATTGATTTGAAGCAAAATCATGTGTTTCGCATTGATTTGAATCTAACTCGTTAGTTTTCATGCTGTTGAAGCTAAGTCATGTATATCACAGTTATTTGAAGCTAAACCAGTTGATTCGCATGGATTTCAAAATAAGCCTTCTACTTCGCATTGATTTGAAGCTAAATCATGTGTTTCGCTTGGATTTCAAGCTAACTCGTTTGTTTCGCATGCAATTGAAGATAGATCACGTATCAAACAAGTATTTGAAGCTAAACCATTTGATTCGCATGGATTTGATGCTATGCCATCTACTTCGCTTTTATTTGAAACTGAGTCATGTGTTTCTGTTGAATTTGAAGCTAACACGTTCGTTTCACATGCAGTTGAAGCTGAATCATGTATATCCCAAGTATTTGAAGCTCAACCATTTGATTCGCATGGATTTGAAGATAAGCCTTCTACTTCGCATTGATTTTAATCTAAATCATCTGTTTCCCATGAATTTAAAGCTATCTCGTTTGTTTCGCATGCAGTTGAAGATAAAACATGTATATCACAGATATTTCAAGCTAAACCATTTGATTCGCATGGATTTGAAGATAAGCCTTCTACTTCGCATTGATTTGAAGCTAAATCATGTGTTTCGCATGGATTTGAAGGTAACTCGTTCGTTTCCCTTGCATTTGAAGCTAAATCATGCACATCACAATTATTTGAAGCTAAACCACTTGTTTCGCATGGATTTGAAGATAAGCCTTCTACTTCGCATTGATTTGAAGCTAAATCATGTGTTTCGCTTGGATTTGAAACTAACTAGTTTGTTTCGTAATGCAGTTGAAACTAAATCATGTATATCACAATTATTTGAAGCTAAACCATTTGATTCGCATGGATTTCAAAATAAGCCTTCTACTTCGCATTGATTTTAATCTAAATCATCTGTTTCGCATGGATTTAAAGCTATCTCGTTTGTTTCGCATGCAGTTGAAGCTAAATCATGTATATCACAAATATTTGAAGCTGAATCATTTGTTTCGCATACAGTTGAAGCTAAATCATGTATATCACAAGTATTTGAAGCTGAACCATTTGTTTCGCATGAATATTAGGCTAAACCATTTGTTTGGGATGAATTTGAAGCTAATTCATGCGTTTCGCATAGATTTGAAGCTAACTCGTTAGTTTTGCATGCTGTTGAAGCTAAATCATGTATATCACAAGTATTTGAATCTGAAGCATTTGATTCGCATGTATTTGAAACTAAGCCTTCTACATCACATTGATTTGAATCTAAATCATGTGTTTCGTTTGAATTTGAAGCTAAGCCTTCTACTTCGCATTGATTTGAAGCTAATTCATGTGTTTCGCATGGATTTGAAGCTAACTCGTTAGTTTTGCATGCATTTGAAGCTAAATCATGCACATCACGAGTATTTGAAGCTAAACCATTTGTTTCGCAAGGATTCGAAGATCAACCTTCTACTTCGCATTGATTTGAAGTTAAATCATATGTTTCGCATGGATTTGAAGCTAATCGTTTGTATCGTATGCAGTTGAAGCTATTTCATGTATATCACAAGTATTTGAAGCTAAACCATTTGATTCACATAGATTTGAAGCTAAATCATATATATCAAAAGTATTAGAAGCTAAACCATTTGATTCGCATGGATTTGAATCTATGCCTTCTACTTCGCATTGATTTCAAAGTAAATCATGTGTTTCGCTTGAACTTGAAGCTAACATGTTTGTTTCACAAGCAGTTGATGCTAAATCATGTATATCACAAGTATTTGGTGCTGAACCATTTGTTTCGCACGAATATCACGCTAAACCATGTGTTTGGAATGAATTTAAAGCTAAATCATGTGTTTCTCATAGATTTGAAGCCAACTCGTTTGTTACGGATGCAGTTGAAGCTGAATCATGTATATCCCAAGTATTTGAAGCTCAACCATTTGATTCGCATCGATTTGAAGATAAGCCTTCTACTTCGCATTGATTTGAAGCTAAATCATGTGTTTCGCATAGAATTGAAGCTAACTCGTTTGTTACGCATGCAGTTGAAGCTGAATCATGTATATCACAATTATTTGAAGCTAAACCATTTGATCCGCATGGATTTCAAAATAAGCCTTCTACTTCGCATTGATTTTAATCTAAATCATCTGTTTCCCATGGATTTAAAGCTATCTCGTTTGTTTCGCATGCAGTTGAAGATAAATCATGCATATCACAGGTATTTGAAGCTAAACCATTTGTTTCGCATGGATTCGAATATAAGCCTTTTAAATCGCATTGATTTCAAGCTAAATCATGTGTTTCGCATGGATTTGAAGCTAACTCGCTAGTTTTGCATGCTGTTGAAGCTTATTCATGTACATCACAAGTATTTGAAGCTAAACCATTTGTTTCGCAAGGATTCGAAGATCAGCCTTCTACTTCGCATTGATTAGAAGCAAAATCATGTGTTTCGCATGGATTTGAAGCTAACTCGTTCGTTTCGCTTGCATTTGAAGCTAAATCATGCACATCACAAGTATTTGAAGCTGAACCACTTGTTTCGCATGGATTTGAAGATAAGCCTTCTACTTCGCATTGATTTGAAGCTAAATCATGTGTTTCGAATGGATTTGAAGCTAACTCGTTTGTTTCGCATGCAATTGAAGCTAAATCATGTATATCACAAGTATTTGAAGCTGAACCATTTGTTTCGCACGAATATCAGGCTGAACCATGTGTTTGGAATGAATTTGAAGCTAAATCGTGCGTTTCGCATAGATTTGAAGCTAACTCATTTGTTACGGATGCAGTTGAAGCTGAATCATGTATATCACAGGTGTTTGAAGCTAAACCATTTGTTTCGCATGGATTCGAAGATAACCCTTCTACTTCGAATTGATTTGAAGCGAAATCATGTGTTTCGCTTGGATTTCAAACTAACTCGTTCGTTTCGCATGCAGTTGAAGCTAAATCATGTATATCACAAGTATGTGAAGCTAAACCATTTGCTACGCATGGATTTTAAGCTAAGCCTTCTACTTCGCATTGATTTGATGCTAAATCGGGTGTTTCGCATGGATTTGAAGCTAAGCCTTCAACTTCGTGTTGACTTGATGCTAACTCATGTTTTCCGCTTGGATTTGAAGCTAACTCGTTTGTTTCGCATGCAGTTGAAGCTAAATCATGTATATCACAAGTATTTGGAGCTGAACCATTTGTTTCGCATGGATTTCAAAATAAGCGTTCTACTTCGCATTGATTTTAATCTAAATCATCTGTTTCGGATGGATTTAAAGCTATCTCGTTTGTTTCGCATGCAGTTGAAGATAAATCATGTATATCACAAGTATTTGAAGCTAATCCATTTGTATCGCGTGGATTCGAAGATCAGCCTTCTACTTCGCATTGATTTGAAGTTAAACCATATGTTTCGCATGGATTTGAAGCTAATCGTTTGTATCGCATGCAGTTGAAGCTAAATCATGTATATCACAATTATATGAAGCTAAACCATTTGATTCGCATGGATTTCAGAATAAGCCTTCTACTTCGCATTGATTTTAATCTAAATCATCTGTTTCGCATGGATTTAAAGCTATCTCGTTTGTTTCGCATGCAGTTGAAGATAAATCATGCATATCACAATTATTTGAAGCTAAACCATTTGATTCGCATGGATTTGAAGATAAGCCTTCTACTTCGCATTGATTTGAAGCAAAATCATGTGTTTCGCATGGATTTGAATCTAACTCGTTAGTTTTCATGCTGTTGAAGCTAAATCATGTATATCACAGTTATTTGAAGATAAACCAGTTGATTCGCATGGATTTCAAAATAAGCCTTCTACTTTGCATTGATTTGATGCTAAATCATGTGTTTCGCTTGCATTACAAGCTAACTCGTTTGTTTCGCATGTAATTGAAGCTAGATAATGTATCAAACAAGTATTTGAAGCTAAACCATTTGATTCGCATGGCTTCGAAGATCAGCCATCTACCTCGTATTGATTTAAAGCTAAATCATGTGTTTCGCATGGATTTCAAGCTAACTCGTTTGTTTCGCATGTAATTGAAGCTAGATAATGTATCAAACAAGTATTTGAAGCTAAACCATTTGTTTCGCATGGCTTCGAAGATCAGCCATCTACCTCGTATTGATTTAAAGCTAAATCATTTGTTTCGCATGGATTTGAAGCTAACTCGTTTGTATCGCATGCAGTTGAAGCTAAATCATGTATATCACAATTATATGAAGCTAAACCATTTGATTCGCATGGATTTCAGAATAAGCCTTCTACTTCGCATTGATTTTAATCTAAATCATCTGTTTCGCATGGATTTATAGCTATCTCGTTTGTTTCGCATGCAGTTGAAGATAAATCATGCATATCACAATTATTTGAAGCTAAACCATTTGATTCGCATGGATTTGAAGATAAGCCTTCTACTTCGCATTGATTTGAAGCAAAATCATGTGTTTCGCATGGATTTGAATCTAACTCGTTAGTTTTCATGCTGTTGAAGCTAAATCATGTATATCACAGTTATTTGAAGATAAACCAGTTGATTCGCATGGATTTCAAAATAAGCCTTCTACTTCGCATTGATTTGAAGCTAAATCATGTGTTTCGCTTGGATTTCAAGCTAACTCGTTTGTTTCGCATGCAATTGAAGATAGATCATGTATCAAACAAGTATTTGAAGCTAAACCATTTGATTCGCATGGATTTGATGCTATGCCATCTACTTCGCTTTTATTTGAAACTGAATCATGTGTTTCTCTTGAATTTGAAGCTAACACGTTCGTTTCACATGCAGTTGAAGCTAAATCATGTATGTCACAAGTATTTGAAGCTGAACCATTTGTTTCGCACGAATATCAGGCTAATCCATGTGTTTGGAATGAATTTGAAGCTAAATCATGTGTTTCTCTTGGATATGAAGCTAACTCGTTTGTTTCGCATGCAGTTGAAGCTAAATCATGTTTATCACAAGTTTCTGAATATAAACCATTTGTTTCGCTTGGATTTGAAGCTGTGCCTTCTACGTCGAACTGATTTGAAGCTAAATCATGTGTTTCGCATGAATTTGAAGATAACTCGATCGTTCGTCTGCATTTGAAGTTATTTCATTCACTTGAATCTATATCACTTATATTCGCAAGTATTTGAAGCCAAATAATTAGTTTCGCATGGATTTGAAGCTAAGCCTTCTAATTCGCATTGATTTGAAGCTAAATCATGTGTTTCGCATGGATTTGAAGATAACTCGTCTGTTTCGCATGCAGTTGAAGCTAAATTACTTATATTCGCAAGCACTGAAGCCAAATCATTCGGTTCGCATGGATTTGAAGCTAAGCCTCCTCCTTCGCATTAATATGATGCTATATCATGTGTTTCGCTTGTATTTGTAGCTAACTCGTTTGTTTCTCATGCAGTTGAAGCTAAATCATGTTTATCACAAGTGTCTGTATCTAAACCATCTGTTTCGCATGAATATTAAGCTAAGCCATGTGTTTCGCATGAATTTGAAGCTAAATCATGCGTTTCGCATGGATTTGATGCTAATCCTTCTACTTCGCATTGATTTGAAGGTAAATCATGTGATTCGCATGGATTTGAAGATAACTCGATTGTTTGACATGCAGTTGAATCTATATCACTTATATTCGCAAGCATTTGAAGCCGAATCATTCGGTTTGCAAGGATTTGTAGCTAAGCCTTCTACTTCGCATTGATTTGATGCTAAATTATGTGTTTCGCATGCAGTTGAAGCTAAATTACGTATATCACAAGTATTTGAAACTTAATCATTCAGTTCGCATGGATTTGAAGCTAAGCCTTCTACTTCGCATTGATTTGAAGTTAAATCATGTGTTACGCTTGGATTTGAAGCTCACTCGTTTGTTTCGCCTGCATTTGAAGCTTAATCATGTATATCACAAGTATTTGAAGGTAAACCATTTGTTTTGAAGCTAAATCACGTGTTTCACATGGATTTGAAGCTAAGCCTTCTTCTTCGCATTGATTTGAAACTTAATCATGTGTTTCGCTTGGATTTGAAGATAATTCGTTTGTTTCGCATGCAGTTGAAACTATATCATGTATATCACAAGTATTTGAAGCTAAACTATTTGATTCGCATGTATTTGAAGCTAAGCATTCCACTTCTCATTGATTTGAAGCTAAATCATGTGTTTCGCTTGGATTTGAAGCTAACTCGTATGTTTCGCATGGAGTTGAAGGTAAAACATGTATAAAACAAGTATTTCAAGCTAAACTATTCTTTTCGCATGGATTTGTAGCTAAGCCTTCTACGCCGCACTGATTTGAAGCTAAATCATGTGTTTCGCATTAATTTGAAGATAACTCGTTCGTTCGTCTGCATTTGAAGTTATTTCATTTATATCGCAAATATTTGAATCTAAATCATGTGTTTCGCTCGGATTTGAAGCTAAGCCTTCTATTTCGCATGATTTGAAGCTAAATTATGTTTATCACTATTATCTGAATCTATACCATTTGTTTCGCTTGGATTTGAAGCTAAGCCTTCTACGTCGCACTGATTTGAAGCTAAATCATGTGTTTCGCATGAATTTGAAGATAACTCGTTCGTTTGGTCTGCATTTGAAGTTATTTCATTTATATCGCAAGTATTTGAATCTAAATCATGTGTTTCGCTCGGATGTGAAGATAAACCTTCTACTTCGCATGATTTGAAGCTAAATCATGTTTATCACAATTATCTGAATCTATACCATTTGTTTGGTTGGATTTGAAGCTAAGCCTTCTACGTCGCACTGATTTGAAGCTAAATCATGTGTTTCGCATTAATTTGAAGATAACTCGTTCGTTCGTCTGCATTTGAAGTTATTTCATTTATATCGCAAGTATTTGAATCTAAATCATATGTTTCGCATGAATTTGAAGCTAACTGTTTGTTCCGCCTGCATTTGAAGATATCTCACTTATATCGCAAGTATTTGAAGCTAGATCATTTGTTTCGCATGGATTTGAAGCTAAGCCTCTAACTTCGCATGGATTTGAAGCTAAGCCTTCAACTTCGTGTTGACTTGATGCTAACTCATGTTTTTCGCTTGGATTTGAAGCTAACTCGTTTGTTTCGCATGCAGTTGAAGCTAAATCATGTATATCACAAGTATTTGGAGCTGAACCATTTGTTTCGCATGGATTTCAAAATAAGCGTTCTACTTCGCATTGATTTTAATCTAAATCATCTGTTTCGGATGGATTTAAAGCTATCTCGTTTGTTTCGCATGCAGTTGAAGATAAATCATGTATATCACAAGTATTTGAAGCTAATCCATTTGTATCGCGTGGATTCGAAGATCAGCCTTCTACTTCGCATTGATTTGAAGTTAAACCATATGTTTCGCATGGATTTGAAGCTAATCGTTTGTATCGCATGCAGTTGAAGCTAAATCATGTATATCACAATTATTTGAAGCTAAACCATTTGACTCGCATGGATTTCAAAATAAGCCTTCTACTTTGCATTGATTTGATGCAAAATCATGTGTTTCGCTTGCATTTCAAGCTAACTCGTTTGTTTCGCATGTAATTGAAGCTAGATAATGTATCAAACAAGTATTTGAAGCTAAACCATTTGATTCGCATGGATTTCAAAATAAGCCTTCTACTTTGCATTGATTTGATGCTAAATCATGCGTTTCGCTTGCATTTCAAGCTAACTCGTTTGTTTCGCATGTAATTGAAGCTAGATAATGTATCAAACAAGTATTTGAAGCTAAACCATTTGTTTCGCATGGCTTCGAAGATCAGCCATCTACCTCGTATTGATTTAAAGCTAAATCATGTGTTTCGCATGGATTTGAAGCTAACTCGTTTGTATCGCATGCAGTTGAAGCTAAATCATGTATATCACAATTATATGAAGCTAAACCATTTGATTCGCATGGATTTCAGAATAAGCCTTCTACTTCGCATTGATTTTAATCTAAATCATCTGTTTCGCATGGATTTAAAGCTATCTCGTTTGTTTCGCATGCAGTTGAAGATAAATCATGCATATCACAATTATTTGAAGCTAAACCATTTGATTCGCATGGATTTGAAGATAAGCCTTCTACTTCGCATTGATTTGAAGCAAAATCATGTGTTTCGCATGGATTTGAATCTAACTCGTTAGTTTTCATGCTGTTGAAGCTAAATCATGTATATCACAGTTATTTGAAGATAAACCAGTTGATTCGCATGGATTTCAAAATAAGCCTTCTACTTTGCATTGATTTGATGCTAAATCATGTGTTTCGCTTGCATTACAAGCTAACTCGTTTGTTTCGCATGTAATTGAAGCTAGATAATGTATCAAACAAGTATTTGAAGCTAAACCATTTGTTTCGCATGGCTTCGAAGATCAGCCATCTACCTCGTATTGATTTAAAGCTAAATCATGTGTTTCGCATGGATTTCAAGCTAACTCGTTTGTTTCGCATGTAATTGAAGCTAGATAATGTATCAAACAAGTATTTGAAGCTAAACCATTTGTTTCGCATGGCTTCGAAGATCAGCCATCTACCTCGTATTGATTTAAAGCTAAATCATTTGTTTCGCATGGATTTGAAGCTAACTCGTTTGTATCGCATGCAGTTGAAGCTAAATCATGTATATCACAATTATATGAAGCTAAACCATTTGATTCGCATGGATTTCAGAATAAGCCTTCTACTTCGCATTGATTTTAATCTAAATCATCTGTTTCGCATGGATTTATAGCTATCTCGTTTGTTTCGCATGCAGTTGAAGATAAATCATGCATATCACAATTATTTGAAGCTAAACCATTTGATTCGCATGGATTTGAAGATAAGCCTTCTACTTCGCATTGATTTGAAGCAAAATCATGTGTTTCGCATGGATTTGAATCTAACTCGTTAGTTTTCATGCTGTTGAAGCTAAATCATGTATATCACAGTTATTTGAAGATAAACCAGTTGATTCGCATGGATTTCAAAATAAGCCTTCTACTTCGCATTGATTTGAAGCTAAATCATGTGTTTCGCTTGGATTTCAAGCTAACTCGTTTGTTTCGCATGCAATTGAAGATAGATCATGTATCAAACAAGTATTTGAAGCTAAACCATTTGATTCGCATGGATTTGATGCTATGCCATCTACTTCGCTTTTATTTGAAACTGAATCATGTGTTTCTCTTGAATTTGAAGCTAACACGTTCGTTTCACATGCAGTTGAAGCTAAATCATGTATGTCACAAGTATTTGAAGCTGAACCATTTGTTTCGCACGAATATCAGGCTAATCCATGTGTTTGGAATGAATTTGAAGCTAAATCATGTGTTTCTCTTGGATATGAAGCTAACTCGTTTGTTTCGCATGCAGTTGAAGCTAAATCATGTTTATCACAAGTTTCTGAATATAAACCATTTGTTTCGCTTGGATTTGAAGCTGTGCCTTCTACGTCGAACTGATTTGAAGCTAAATCATGTGTTTCGCATGAATTTGAAGATAACTCGATCGTTCGTCTGCATTTGAAGTTATTTCATTCACTTGAATCTATATCACTTATATTCGCAAGTATTTGAAGCCAAATAATTAGTTTCGCATGGATTTGAAGCTAAGCCTTCTAATTCGCATTGATTTGAAGCTAAATCATGTGTTTCGCATGGATTTGAAGATAACTCGTCTGTTTCGCATGCAGTTGAAGCTAAATTACTTATATTCGCAAGCACTGAAGCCAAATCATTCGGTTCGCATGGATTTGAAGCTAAGCCTCCTCCTTCGCATTAATATGATGCTATATCATGTGTTTCGCTTGTATTTGTAGCTAACTCGTTTGTTTCTCATGCAGTTGAAGCTAAATCATGTTTATCACAAGTGTCTGTATCTAAACCATCTGTTTCGCATGAATATTAAGCTAAGCCATGTGTTTCGCATGAATTTGAAGCTAAATCATGCGTTTCGCATGGATTTGATGCTAATCCTTCTACTTCGCATTGATTTGAAGGTAAATCATGTGATTCGCATGGATTTGAAGATAACTCGATTGTTTGACATGCAGTTGAATCTATATCACTTATATTCGCAAGCATTTGAAGCCGAATCATTCGGTTTGCAAGGATTTGTAGCTAAGCCTTCTACTTCGCATTGATTTGATGCTAAATTATGTGTTTCGCATGCAGTTGAAGCTAAATTACGTATATCACAAGTATTTGAAACTTAATCATTCAGTTCGCATGGATTTGAAGCTAAGCCTTCTACTTCGCATTGATTTGAAGTTAAATCATGTGTTACGCTTGGATTTGAAGCTCACTCGTTTGTTTCGCCTGCATTTGAAGCTTAATCATGTATATCACAAGTATTTGAAGGTAAACCATTTGTTTTGAAGCTAAATCACGTGTTTCACATGGATTTGAAGCTAAGCCTTCTTCTTCGCATTGATTTGAAACTTAATCATGTGTTTCGCTTGGATTTGAAGATAATTCGTTTGTTTCGCATGCAGTTGAAACTATATCATGTATATCACAAGTATTTGAAGCTAAACTATTTGATTCGCATGTATTTGAAGCTAAGCATTCCACTTCTCATTGATTTGAAGCTAAATCATGTGTTTCGCTTGGATTTGAAGCTAACTCGTATGTTTCGCATGGAGTTGAAGGTAAAACATGTATAAAACAAGTATTTCAAGCTAAACTATTCTTTTCGCATGGATTTGTAGCTAAGCCTTCTACGCCGCACTGATTTGAAGCTAAATCATGTGTTTCGCATTAATTTGAAGATAACTCGTTCGTTCGTCTGCATTTGAAGTTATTTCATTTATATCGCAAATATTTGAATCTAAATCATGTGTTTCGCTCGGATTTGAAGCTAAGCCTTCTATTTCGCATGATTTGAAGCTAAATTATGTTTATCACTATTATCTGAATCTATACCATTTGTTTCGCTTGGATTTGAAGCTAAGCCTTCTACGTCGCACTGATTTGAAGCTAAATCATGTGTTTCGCATGAATTTGAAGATAACTCGTTCGTTTGGTCTGCATTTGAAGTTATTTCATTTATATCGCAAGTATTTGAATCTAAATCATGTGTTTCGCTCGGATGTGAAGATAAACCTTCTACTTCGCATGATTTGAAGCTAAATCATGTTTATCACAATTATCTGAATCTATACCATTTGTTTGGTTGGATTTGAAGCTAAGCCTTCTACGTCGCACTGATTTGAAGCTAAATCATGTGTTTCGCATTAATTTGAAGATAACTCGTTCGTTCGTCTGCATTTGAAGTTATTTCATTTATATCGCAAGTATTTGAATCTAAATCATATGTTCCGCATGAATTTGAAGCTAACTGTTTGTTCCGCCTGCATTTGAAGATATCTCACTTATATCGCAAGTATTTGAAGCTAGATCATTTGTTTCGCATGGATTTGAAGCTAAGCCTCTAACTTCGCATTGATTTGAAGCTAAATCATGTGTTTCGCATGAATTTAAATATTTTTCTCGTTCGTTCGTCTGCATTTGAAGTTATTTCATTTATATCGCAAGTATTTGAATCTAAATCATGTGTTTCGCATGAATTTGAAGCTAACTGTTTGTTCCGCCTCCATTTGAAGCTATATGACTTATATCGCAAGTATTTGAAGCTAAATCATTCGTTTTGCATGGATTTGAAGCTAAACCTTCTACATCACATTGATTTGAAGCAAACTCATGTGTTTCGCTTGGATTTGAAGCTAACTCGTATGTTTCGCATGGAGTTGAAGGTAAAACGTGTATAAAACAAGTATTTCAAGCTAAACTATTCTTTTCGCATGGATTTGAAGCTAAGCCTTCTACTTCGAATTGATTTGAAGCTAAATCATGTGTTTCGCTCGGATTTGAAGCTGAGCCTTCTACTTCGCATGATTTGAAGCTAAATCAAATGTTCCGCATGGATTTGAAGCTAACTCGTTTGTTTCGCATGGATTTGAAGCTAAGCCTTCAACTTCGCATTGATTTGAAGCTAAATCATGTGTTTCGTATGAATTTGAATCGAACTGTTTGATTCGCATGCATTTGAAGCTATATCACTTATATCGCAAGTATTTGAAGCTAAATCATTTGTTTCGCATGGATTTGAAGGTAAACCTTTAACTTCGCATTGATTTGAAGCTAAATCATGTGTTTCGCATGAATTTGAAGATAACTCGTTCGTTTGGTCTGCATTTGAAGCTATTTCATTTATATCGCAAGTATTTGAATCTAAATCATGTGTTTCGCTCGGATTTGAAGATAAACCTTCTACTTCGCATGATTTGAAGCTAAATCATGTTTATCACAATTATCTGAATCTATACCATTTGTTTCGCTTGGATTTGAAGCTAAGCCTTCTACGCCGCTCTGATTTGAAGCTAAATCATGTGTTTCGCATTAATTTGAAGATAAATCTTTTGTTCGTCTGCATTTGAAGTTATTTCATTTATATCGCAAGTATTTGAATCTAAATCATGTGTTTCGCATGAATTTGAAGCTAACTGTTTGTTCCGCCTGCACTTGAAGCTATATCACTTATATCGCAAGTATTTGAAGCTAAATCATTTGTTTCGCATGTATTTGAAGCTAAGCCTTTAACTTCGCATTGATTTGAAGCTAAATCATGTGTTTCGCATGAATTTGAAGATATCTCGTTCGTTTGGTCTGCATTTGAAGCTATTTCATTTATATCGCAAGTATTTGAATCTAAATCATGTGTTTCGCTCGGATTTGAAGCTAAGCCTTCTACTTCGCATGATTTGAAGCTAAATCATGTTTATCACAAGTATCTGCATCCACACCAATTGTTTCGCATTGTTTTGAAGCTAAGCCTACTACTTCGCATTGATTTGAAGTTAAATCATGTGTTTCTCTTGGATCTGATGCCAACTCGCTTGATTCGCATGCAGTTGAAGCTAAATCATGTTTATCACAAGTATTTGAACATAAACCATTTGTTTTGCATGGATTTGAAGTTAAGCATTCTACGTCGCACTGATTTGAAGCTAAATCATGTGTTTCTCATGGATTTGGAGCTAACTCGTTTATGTCACCTGCATTTGAAGCTATATCACTTATATCGCAAGTATCTGAAGCTAAATCAATTGTTTCTCAAGGATTTGAAGCTAAACCATCTACATGGCATTGATGTGAAGCTAAATCAATTGTATCGCTTGGACTTGACGCTAACTCGTTTGATTCGAATGCAGTTGAAGCCAAATCATGTTTATCACAAGCATTTGAAGCTAAACCATTTGTTTCGCATTGATTTGAAGCTAAGCCTACTACTTCGCATTGATTTGAAGTTAAATCATGTGTATCTCTTGGATTTGAAGCTAACTCGTTTGATTCGCATGCAGTTGAAGCTAAATCATGTTTATCACAAGTATCTGAATCCAAACCATTTGTTTCGCATTGATTTGAAGCTAAGCCTAATACTTCGCATTGATTTGAATCTAAATCATGTGTTTCGCATGGATTTGAAGCTAACTCGTTTGTTTCGCCTGCATTTAAAGCTATTTTATATAAACCGCAGGTATTTGAAGGTAAATCATTTGTTTCGCATGGATTTGAAGCTAAGCCTTCTACTTCGCATTGATTTGAAGCTAAATCATGTGTTTCGCATGGATTTAAAGCTAACTCGTTTGTTTCGCCTGCATTTGAAGCTATTTCATTTAAACCGCAAGTATTTGAAGGAAAATCATTTTCTTCGCCTGGATTTGAAGATAAGCCATCTACTTCGCATTGATTTGAAGCTAAATCATGTGTTTCGCTTGTATTTGATACTAACTCGATTGCAACGCATGCAGTTGAAGCTAAATTATGTATATCACAAGTATTTGAAGCAAAACCATTTGTTTCGCATGGATTTGAAGATAAGCCTCCTACATCGCATTGATTTGAGCTAAATCATGTATTTCGCTTGTATTTGAAGCTAACTCGCTTGCTTCGCATTCAGTTGAAGCTTAATTATGAATGTCACAAGTATTTGAAGCTAAACCATTCGTTTCGCATGGATTTGAAGCTAAGGCATCTACTTCTCATTGATTTGATGCTACATTATGTGTTTCGCATGGATTTGAAGCTAAATTATGTGTTTCGATTGGATTTGAAGCTAACTCGTTTGTTTCGCATGCAGTTGAAGCTCAGTCTTGTATATCACTAGTATTTGAAACTTATTCATTCAGTCCGCATGGATTTGAAGCTAAGCCTTCTACTTCGCATTGATTTGAAGCTAAACCATGTGTTTCGCATGGATTTGAAGCTAACTCATTTGTTTCGTCTGCATTTGAAACTATATCACTTATATCGCAAGTATCTGAAGTTGAACCATTTGTTTCGCATGGATTTGATGCTACATCATGTGTTTCCCTTGGATTTGCAGCTAACTCGTTGTTTGGTATGCAGTTGAAGCTAAATCATGTATATCACAAGTATTGGAAGCTAAACAATTTGTTTCGCATGTATTTGTAGATAAGCCTTCTACTTCGTATTGATTTGACGTTAAATCACGTGTTTCGCTTGGATTTGAAGCTAACTCGTTTGTTTCGCATGCAGTTGAAGCTAAATCATGTATATCGCAAGTATTTGAAGCTAAACCATTAGTTTCGCATGGATTTGAAGATAAGCCTTATACTTCGCATTGATTTGAAGCTAAATCATGTATTTCGTGTGGATTTGAAGCTAACTCGTTTGTTTCTCCTGCATTTGAAGCAAAATCATGTATATCACACATATTTGAAGCTAATACAATGGTTTCGCATGGATTCGATGATCAGCCTTCTATTTCGCATAGATTTGAAGCTAAATCGTGTGTTTCGTATGGATTTGAAGCTAACTCGTTTGTTTCGCATGCAGTTGAAGCTAAGTCATGAATATCACAAGTATTTGAAACTATACCATTTGATTCGCATGGACTTGAAGCTATGCCTTCTACTTCGCATTGATTTGAAGCTAAACCATTTGTTTCGCATGGATTCGAAGATAAGCCTTCTACTTCGCATTGATTTCAAAGTAAATCATGTGTTTCGCTTGAACTTGAAGTTAACATGTTTGTTTCACAAGCAGTTGATGCTAAATCATGTATATCACAATTATTTGAAGCTGAACCATTTGTTTCGAATGAATATTCTGCTAAACCATGTGTTTCGAATAAATTTGAAGCTAAATCATGAGTTTCGCATGGATTTGAAGCTAACTCGTTAGTTTTGCATGCTGTTGAAGCTAAATCATGTATATCACAAGTATTTGAAGCTAAAGCAATTGTTTCGCATGGATTTGAAGATAAGCCTTCTACTTTGCATTGATTTGAAGCAAAATCAAGTGTTTCGCTTGTATTTGAAGCTAACTCGTTTGTTTCGCACGCAGTTGAAACTAAATCATGTATATCACAAGAATTTGAAGCTAAACCATTTGTTTCGCAAGAATTTGAAGCTAAGCCTTCTACTTCGCATTGATTTGAAGTTAAATCATGTGTTTCGCTTGGATTTGAAGCTCACTCGTATGTTTCTCCTGCATTTGAAGCTATATCACTTATATTCGCAAGTATTTAAAGCTAAACCATACGTTTCGCATGGATTTGAAGCTAAGCCTTCTGCTTCGCATTGATTTGAAGCTAAATCATGTGGTTCGCATGGATTTGAAGCTAACTCGTTCGTTTCACCTGCATTTGAATCTGAATCATGTATATCACAAATATTTGAAGCTGAACCATTTGTTTCGCATGCATTTGTAACTAAGCCTACTACTTCGCATTGATTTGAAGCTGAATCATGTGTTTCGCTTGAATTTGAAGCGAACATGTTTGTTTCACATGCAGTTGAAGCTAAATCATGTATATCACAAGTATTTGCAGCTGATCCATTTGCTACGCATGAATATTAAGCTAAGCCATGTGTTACGAATGAATTTGAAGCTAAATCATGTATTTCGCCTGTATTTGATGCTAAATCATGTATATCACAAGTATTTGACGCTAAACCATTTGTTTCGCATGGATTCGAAGATAAGCCTTCTACTTCGTATTGATTTGAAGCGATATCATGTGTATCGCTTGGATTTGAAGCTAAACCTTCTATATCGCATTGATTTGAAGTTAAATCATGTGTTTCGCTTGGATTTGAAGCCAACACGTTTGTTTCGTCTGCATTTGAAGCTATATCACTTATATCGCAAGTGTTTGAAGCTAAATCATTTGTTTCGCATGGATTTGAAGCTAAAGCTTCTACATCGCATTGATTTGAGCTAAATCATGTCTCTCGCTTGCATTTGAAGCTAACTCGCTTGCTTCGCATGCAGTGGAAGCTAAATTATGTATATCACAAGTATTTGAAGCTAAACCATTTGCTTCGCATGATTATTAAGCTAAATCACGTGTTTCGCACGGATTTGAAACTAACTCGGTTGTGTCGCCTGGATTTGAATCTAAATCATGTATATCACAAATATTTGAAGCTGAACCATTTGTTTCGCATGCATTTGTAACTAAGCCTTCTACTTCGCAATGATTTGAAGCTGAATCATGTGTTTCGCTTGAATTTGAAGCGAACATGTTTGTTTCACATGCAGTTGAAGCTTAATCATGTATATCACAAGTATTTTCAGCTGATCCATTTGCTACGCATGAATATTAAGCTAAGCCATGTGTTACGAATGAATTTGAAGCTAAATCATGTATTTCGCCTGTATTTGATGCTAAATCATGTATATCACAAGTATTTGACGCTAAACCATTTGTTTCGCATGGATTCGAAGATAAGCCTTCTACTTCGTATTGATTTGAAGCGATATCATGTGTATCGCTTGGATTTCAAGCTAAACCTTCTATATCGCATTGATTTGAAGTTAAATCATGTGTTTCGCTTGGATTTGAAGCCAACACGTTTGTTTCGTCTGCATTTGAAGCTATATCACTTATATCGCCAGTGTTTGAAGCTAAATCATTTGTTTCGCATGGATTTGAAGCTAAACCTTCTACATCGCATTGATTTGAGCTAAATCATGTCTTTCGCTTGCATTTGAAGCTAACTCGCTTGCTTCGCATGCAGTGGAAGCTAAATTATGTATATCACAAGTATTTGAAGCTAAACCATTTGCTTCGCATGATTATTAAGCTAAATCACGTGTTTCGCACGGATTTGAAACTAACTCGGTTGTTTCGCCTGGATTTGAATCTAAATCATGTATATCACAAATATTTGAAGCTGAACCATTTGTTTCGCATGCATTTGTAACTAAGCCTTCTACTTCGCAATGATTTGAAGCTGAATCATGTGTTTCGCTTGAATTTGAAGCGAACATGTTTGTTTCACATGCAGTTGAAGCTTAATCATGTATATCACAAGTATTTTCAGCTGAACCATTTGCTACGCATGAATATTAAGCTAAGCCATGTGTTTCGCATGGATATGAAGCTATGCTTTCTACTTCGCATTGATTTGAATCTAAATCATGGGTTTTGAATGGATTTGAAGCTAACTCGTTTGTTTCGCCAGCATTTGAAGCTATATCATTTATATTCGCAAGTATTTGAATGTCAATCATTCGTTTCGCATGGATTTGAAGCTAAGCCTTCTACTTCGCATTGATTTGAGGCTAAATTATGTGCTTTGCATGGATTTGCAGCTAACTCATTTGTTTCGCATGCAATTGAATCTAAATCATGTATATCACTAGTATTTGAAGCTAAACCATTTGATTCGCATGGATTTGAATCTAAGCATTCTCCTTCGCATTGATTTGAATCTAAATCACGTGTTTCGCATGGATTTGAAGCTAAGCCATCTACTTCGCATTGATTTGAACCTAAATCATATGTGTCCTTTGGATTTGAAGCTAACTCGTTTGTTTCGCATGCAGTTGAAGCTATATCACTTATGTTCGCAAGTATTTGAAGCTAAATCATGTGTTTCGCTTGTATTTGAAGCTAACTCGTTTGTTTCGCAAGCAGTTGAAGCTAAATCTTGTATATTACATGTATATGAGGCTAAACCATTTCATTCGCATGAATTTGAAACTAAGCTTTCTACTTCGCATTGATTTGAAGCTAAATCATGTGGTTCGCATGGATTTGAAGCTAACTCGTTTGTTTCGCCTGCATTTGAAGCTAAATCATGTATATCACAAGTATTTGAAGCTAAACCATTTGCTTCGCATGGATTCGAAGATAAGCCTTCTACTTCGCATTGATTTGATGCTAAATCATGTGTTTCATTTGGATTTGAGGCTAACTCGTTTGTTTCGCATGCTGTTGAATGTAAATCATGTATATCACAAGTATTTGAAGCTAAACAATTTGTTTCGCATGGATTTGAAGCTAAACAATCTGTTTCGAGTGGATTCTGTGATCAGCCTTCTACATCGCATTGATTTGAAGCTAAATCATGTGATTCGCTTGGATTTGAAGCTAACTCGTTTGATTCGCATGCAGTTGAAGCTATATCATGTATGTCACAGGTATTTGAAGCTAAACCATTAGTTTCGCATTTATTCGAAGATAATCCTTCTACTTCGCATTGATTTGAAGCTATATCATGTGTTTGGCATGGATTTGAAGCTAACTCGTTTGTTTCGCATGCAGTTGAAGCTATATCATGTATGTCACAGGTATTTGAAGCTAAACCATTAGTTTCGCATTTATTCGAAGATAATCCTTCTACTTCGCATTGATTTGAAGCTATATCATGTGTTTGGCATGGATTTTAAGCTAACTCGTTTGTTTCGCATGCAGTTGAAGCTAAATGATGTTTATCACAAGTATTTGAAGCTAAACCATTTGTTTCGTATGGATTCGAAGATAAGCCTTCTACTTCGCATTGATTTAAAGCAAAATCATGTGTTTCGCATGGATTTGAAGCTAACTCGTTAATTTCGTATGCAGTTGAATCTAAATCATGTATATCATAAGTATTTGAAGCTAAAACATTTGATTCGCATAGATTCGAAGATCAGCCTTCTTCTTCGCATTGAATTGAAGCTAAACCATGTGTTTCGCATGGATTTGAAGCTAACTCGTTTGTTTCGCTTGCATTTGAAGCTAAATCATGTATATCACAAGTATTTGAAGCTAAACCGTTTGTTTCGCCTGGGTTCGAAGATAAGCCTTATACTTCGCAATGAATTGAAGCTAATTCATGTGTTCCGCACGGATTTTATGCTAATCCTTCTACTTCGCATTGATTTGAAGCTAAATCATGTGTTTCGAAAGGATTTGTAGTTAACTCGTTTGTTTCGCCTGAATTTGAAGCTAATTTATGTATATCACAAGTATTTGAAGCTAAACCATTTGTTTCGCATGGATCTGAAGCTAAGCCTTCTACTTCGCATTGATTCGAAGCTAAATCAAGTGTTCCGCTAGGATTTGAAGAAAAGCCATCTACTTCGCTTTGATTTGAATCTAAATCATGTGTCTCGCATTGATTTGAAGCTAAATCATGTTTATCACAATTATCTGAATCTATACCACTTGTTTCGCTTGGATTTGAAGCTAAGCCATTATCTTCGTATTGATTTGAAGCTAAATCATGTGTTTCGCATTAATTTGATGATAACTCGTTCGTTCGTCTGCATTTGAAGTTATTACACTTATATCGCAAGTATTTGAATCTAAATCATGTGTTTCGCTCGGATTTAAAGCTGAGCCTTCTACTTCCCATTGATTTGATGCTAAATCATATGTTCCGCACGGATTTGAAGCTAACTGTTTGTTCCGCCTGCATTTGAAGCTATATCACATATATTGCAAGTATTTGAAGCTAAATCATTTGTTTCGCATGGATTTGAAGCTGACTCGTTTGTTCCGCATGGATTTGAAGCTAAGACGTTAACTTCGCATTGATTTGAAGCTAAATCATGTGTTTCGCATGAATTTCAATATAATTCGTTTGTTTCGCATGCGGTTGAAGCTAAATCATGTATATCACAAGTATTTTCAGCTAAACCATTTGATTCGCATGGATTTGAAACTAAGCCTTCCACTTCCCATTGATTTGAAGCTAAATCATGTGACTCGCATGGATTTGAACCACACTCGTTCGTTTCACCTGCATTTGAAACTAAATCATGTATATCACAAGTATTTGAAGCTATACCATTTGTTTCGCATGGATTTGAAGATAATCCTTCTACTTCGCATTGATATTTAGCTAACTCGATTGTTTCGCCTGCACTTGAAGCTATATCACTTATATCGCTATTATCTGAAGATAAATCATTTGTTTCTCATGTATTTGTAGCTAAGCCTTCTACATCGCATTGATTTGAAGCTAAATCATGCGTTTCGCATGGATTTTAAGCTAACCCGTTTGTTTTGCCTGCATTTGAAGCTATATCACTTATATCGCAATTATCCGAATATAAATCATTTGTTTCTAATGTATTTGTAGCTAAGCCTTCTATATCGCATTGATTTGAAGCTAAATCATGTGTTTCGCATGGATTTGAAGCTAACCCGTTTGTGTCGCGTGCATTTGAAGCTAAATCATGTATATCACAAGTATTTGAAGCTAAACAATTTTTTATTCCCATGGATTTGCTGCTAAGCCTTTTACTTCGCATTGATTTGGAGCTAAATCATGTGATCAGCATGGATTTAAAGCTAACTCGTTTGTTTCGCCTGCATTTGAATCCGAATCATGTATATCACAAATATTTGAAGCTAAATCATTTGTTTCTCATGGATTTGAAGCTAAGCCTTCTACTTCGCTTCGATTTGAAGCTCAATCATGTCATTCACAGAGATTAGAAGCTAACTCAATTGTTTCACCTGCATATGAAGCTATATCACATATATTCGCATGTATTGGTAGTTAAACCATTCGTTTCGCATGGATTTGAAACTAACCCATCTACTTCGCATGAATTTGAAGCTAACTCGCTTGTTTCGCATGCAGCTGAAGCTAAATCGTGTATATCACAAGTATTTACAGCTAAACCATTTGATTCGCATGGATTTGAAACTAAGCCTTCCACTTCCCATTGATTTGAAGCTAAATCATGTGACTCGCATGGATTTGAACCTCACTCGTTCGTTTCGCCTGCATTTGAAACTAAATCATGTGTATCACAAGTATTTGAAGCTATACCATTTGTTTCGCCTGGATTTGAAGATAAACCTTCTACTTCGCATTGATATGAAGCTAACTCGATTGTTTCGCATGGAGTTGAAGCTAAGCCTTTAACGTCGCATTGATTTGAAGCTAAATCATGTGTTTCGCATGAATTTGAAGCTAACTGTTTGTTCCGCCTGCATTTGAAGCTATATCACTTATATCACAAGTATTTGAGGCTAAATCAATTGTTTCGCATGGATTTGAAGCTGAGTCGTTTGTTTGGCATGGATTTGAAGCTAAGCCTTTAACTTCGCATTGATTTGAAGCTAAATCATGTGTTTCGCATGAATTTGAAGATAACTCGTTCGTTTGGTCTGCATTTGAAGCTATTTCATTTATATCGCAAGTATTTGAATCTAAATCATGTGTTTCGCTCGGATTTGAAGATAAACCTGCTACTTCGCATGATTTGAAGCTAAATCATGTTTATCACTATTATCTGAATCTATACCATTTGTTTCGCTTGGATTTGAAGCTAAGCCTTCTACGTCGCACTGATTTGAAGCTAAATCATGTGTTTCGCATGAATTTGAAGATAACTCGTTCGTTTGGTCTGCATTTGAAGTTATTTCATTTATATCGCAAGTATTTGAATCTAAATCATGTGTTTCGCTCGGATGTGAAGATAAACCTTCTACTTCGCATGATTTGAAGCTAAATCATGTTTATCACAATTATCTGAATCTATACCATTTGTTTGGTTGGATTTGAAGCTAAGCCTTCTACGTCGCACTGATTTGAAGCTAAATCATGTGTTTCGCATTAATTTGAAGATAACTCGTTCGTTCGTCTGCATTTGAAGTTATTTCATTTATATCGCAAGTATTTGAATCTAAATCATATGTTTCGCATGAATTTGAAGCTAACTGTTTGTTCCGCCTGCATTTGAAGCTATATCACTTATATCGCAAGTATTTGAAGCTAGATCATTTGTTTCGCATGGATTTGAAGCTAAGCCTCTAACTTCGCATTGATTTGAAGCTAAATCGTGTGTTTCGCATGAATTTAAATATTTTTCTCGTTCGTTCGTCTGCATTTGAAGTTATTTCATTTATATCGCAAGTATTTGAATCTAAATCATGTGTTTCGCATGAATTTGAAGCTAACTGTTTGTTCCGCCTGCATTTGAAGCTATATGACTTATATCGCAAGTATTTGAAGCTAAATCATTCGTTTTGCATGGATTTGAAGCTAAACCTTCTACATCACATTGATTTGAAGCAAACTCATGTGTTTCGCTTGGATTTGAAGCTAACTCGTATGTTTCGCATGGAGTTGAAGCTAACTCGTATGTTTCGCATGGAGTTGAAGGTAAAACATGTATAAAACAAGTATTTCAAGCTAAACTATTCTTTTCGCATGGATTTGAAGCTAAGCCTTCTACTTCGAATTGATTTGAAGCTAAATCATGTGTTTCGCTCGGATTTGAAGCTAAGCCTTCTACTTCGCATGATTTGAAGCTAAATCATGTTTATCACAAGTATCTGAATCCAAACCAATTGTTTCGCATTGATTTGAAGCTAAGCCTAATACTTCGCATTGATTTGAATCTAAATCATGTGTTTCGCATGGATTTGAAGCTAACTCGTTTGTTTCGCCTGCATTTAAAGCTATTTTATATAAACCGCAGGTATTTGAAGGTAAATCATTTGTTTCGCACGGATTTGAAGCTAAGCCTTCTACTTCGTATTGATTTGAAGCTAAATCATGTGTTTCGCATGGATTTAAAGCTAACTCGTTTGTTTCGCCTGCATTTGAAGCTATTTCATTTAAACCGCAAGTATTTGAAGGAAAATCATTTTCTTCGCCTGGATTTGAAGATAAGCCATCTACTTCGCATTGATTTGAAGCTAAATCATGTGTTTCGCTTGTATTTGATACTAACTCGATTGCAACGCATGCAGTTGAAGCTAAATTATGTATATCACAAGTATTTGAAGCTAAACCATTTGTTTCGCATGGATTTGAAGATAAGCCTCCTACATCGCATTGATTTGAGCTAAATCATGTATTTCGCTTGTATTTGAAGCTAACTCGCTTGCTTCGCATTCAGTTGAAGCTTAATTATGAATGTCACAAGTATTTGAAGCTAAACCATTTGTTTCGCATGGATTTGAAGATAAGCCTCCTACATCGCATTGATTTGAGCTAAATCATGTATTTCGCTTGTATTTGAAGCTAACTCGCTTGCTTCGCATTCAGTTGAAGCTTAATTATGAATGTCACAAGTATTTGAAGCTAAACCATTCGTTTCGCATGGATTTGAAGCTAAGGCATCTACTTCTCATTGATTTGATGCTACATTATGTGTTTCGCATGGATTTGAAGCTAAATTATGTGTTTCGATTGGATTTGAAGCTAACTCGTTTGTTTCGCATGCAGTTGAAGCTCAGTCTTGTATATCACAAGTATTTGAAACTTATTCATTCAGTCCGCATGGATTTGAAGCTAAGCCTTCTACTTCGCATTGATTTGAAGCTAAACCATGTGTTTCGCATGGATTTGAAGCTAACTCATTTCTTTCGTCTGCATTTG
Source organism: Megalopta genalis (assembly GCF_051020955.1). NCBI lineage: Eukaryota > Metazoa > Arthropoda > Insecta > Hymenoptera > Halictidae > Megalopta > Megalopta genalis. The sequence continues at coordinate 162,001 of NW_027476255.1, read as the reverse complement.
AAACTATATCACTTATATCGCAAGTATCTGAAGTTGAACCATTTGTTTCGCATGGATTTGATGCTACATCATGTGTTTCCCTTGGATTTGCAGCTAACTCGTTGTTTGGTATGCAGTTGAAGCTAAATCATGTATATCACAAGTATTGGAAGCTAAACAATTTGTTTCGCATGTATTTGTAGATAAGCCTTCTACTTCGTATTGATTTGACGTTAAATCACGTGTTTCGCTTGGATTTGAAGCTAACTCGTTTGTTTCGCATGCCGTTGAAGCTAAATCATGTATATCGCAAGTATTTGAAGCTAAACCATTAGTTTCGCATGGATTTGAAGATAAGCCTTATACTTCGCATTGATTTGAAGCTAAATCATGTATTTCGTGTGGATTTGAAGCTAACTCGTTTGTTTCTCCTGCATTTGAAGCAAAATCATGTATATCACACATATTTGAAGCTAATACAATGGTTTCGCATGGATTCGATGATCAGCCTTCTATTTCGCATAGATTTGAAGCTAAATCGTGTGTTTCGTATGGATTTGAAGCTAACTCGTTTGTTTCGCATGCAGTTGAAGCTAAACCATTTGTTTCGCATGGATTCGAAGATAAGCCTTCTACTTCGCATTGATTTCAAAGTAAATCATGTGTTTCGCTTGAACTTGAAGTTAACATGTTTGTTTCACAAGCAGTTGATGCTAAATCATGTATATCACAATTATTTGAAGCTGAACCATTTGTTTCGAATGAATATTCTGCTAAACCATGTGTTTCGAATAAATTTGAAGCTAAATCATGAGTTTCGCATGGATTTGAAGCTAACTCGTTAGTTTTGCATGCTGTTGAAGCTAAATCATGTATATCACAAGTATTTGAAGCTAAAGCAATTGTTTCGCATGGATTTGAAGATAAGCCTTCTACTTTGCATTGATTTGAAGCAAAATCAAGTGTTTCGCTTGTATTTGAAGCTAACTCGTTTGTTTCGCACGCAGTTGAAACTAAATCATGTATATCACAAGAATTTGAAGCTAAACCATTTGTTTCGCAAGAATTTGAAGCTAAGCCTTCTACTTCGCATTGATTTGAAGTTAAATCATGTGTTTCGCTTGGATTTGAAGCTCACTCGTATGTTTCTCCTGCATTTGAAGCTATATCACTTATATTCGCAAGTATTTAAAGCTAAACCATACGTTTCGCATGGATTTGAAGCTAAGCCTTCTACTTCGCTTTGATTTGAAGGTCAATCATGTGATTCGCATGGATTTGAAGCTAACTTAATTGTTTCACCTGCATATGAAGCTATATCACTTATATTCGCAAGTATTTGTAGTTAAACCATTCGTTTCGCATGGATTTGAAGCTAAGCCTTCTGCTTCGCATTGATTTGAAGCTAAATCATGTGGTTCGCATGGATTTGAAGCTAACTCGTTCGTTTCACCTGCATTTGAATCTGAATCATGTATATCACAAATATTTGAAGCTGAACCATTTGTTTCGCATGCATTTGTAACTAAGCCTACTACTTCGCATTGATTTGAAGCTGAATCATGTGTTTCGCTTGAATTTGAAGCGAACATGTTTGTTTCACATGCAGTTGAAGCTAAATCATGTATATCACAAGTATTTGCAGCTGATCCATTTGCTACGCATGAATATTAAGCTAAGCCATGTGTTACGAATGAATTTGAAGCTAAATCATGTATTTCGCCTGTATTTGATGCTAAATCATGTATATCACAAGTATTTGACGCTAAACCATTTGTTTCGCATGGATTCGAAGATAAGCCTTCTACTTCGTATTGAATTGAAGCGATATCATGTGTATCGCTTGGATTTGAAGCTAAACCTTCTATATCGCATTGATTTGAAGTTAAATCATGTGTTTCGCTTGGATTTGAAGCCAACACGTTTGTTTCGTCTGCATTTGAAGCTATATCACTTATATCGCAAGTGTTTGAAGCTAAATCATTTGTTTCGCATGGATTTGAAGCTAAACCTTCTACATCGCATTGATTTGAGCTAAATCATGTCTCTCGCTTGCATTTGAAGCTAACTCGCTTGCTTCGCATGCAGTGGAAGCTAAATTATGTATATCACAAGTATTTGAAGCTAAACCATTTGCTTCGCATGATTATTGAGCTAAATCACGTGTTTCGCACGGATTTGAAACTAACTCGGTTGTTTCGCCTGGATTTGAATCTAAATCATGTATATCACAAATATTTGAAGCTGAACCATTTGTTTCGCATGCATTTGTAACTAAGCCTTCTACTTCGCAATGATTTGAAGCTGAATCATGTGTTTCGCTTGAATTTGAAGCGAACATGTTTGTTTCACATGCAGTTGAAGCTTAATCATGTATATCACAAGTATTTTCAGCTGATCCATTTGCTACGCATGAATATTAAGCTAAGCCATGTGTTACGAATGAATTTGAAGCTAAATCATGTATTTCGCCTGTATTTGATGCTAAATCATGTATATCACAAGTATTTGACGCTAAACCATTTGTTTCGCATGGATTCGAAGATAAGCCTTCTACTTCGTATTGATTTGAAGCGATATCATGTGTATCGCTTGGATTTCAAGCTAAACCTTCTATATCGCATTGATTTGAAGTTAAATCATGTGTTTCGCTTGGATTTGAAGCCAACACGTTTGTTTCGTCTGCATTTGAAGCTATATCACTTATATCGCCAGTGTTTGAAGCTAAATCATTTGTTTCGCATGGATTTGAAGCTAAACCTTCTACATCGCATTGATTTGAGCTAAATCATGTCTTTCGCTTGCATTTGAAGCTAACTCGCTTGCTTCGCATGCAGTGGAAGCTAAATTATGTATATCACAAGTATTTGAAGCTAAACCATTTGCTTCGCATGATTATTAAGCTAAATCACGTGTTTCGCACGGATTTGAAACTAACTCGGTTGTTTCGCCTGGATTTGAATCTAAATCATGTATATCACAAATATTTGAAGCTGAACCATTTGTTTCGCATGCATTTGTAACTAAGCCTTCTACTTCGCAATGATTTGAAGCTGAATCATGTGTTTCGCTTGAATTTGAAGCGAACATGTTTGTTTCACATGCAGTTGAAGCTTAATCATGTATATCACAAGTATTTTCAGCTGAACCATTTGCTACGCATGAATATTAAGCTAAGCCATGTGTTTCGCATGGATATGAAGCTATGCCTTCTACTTCGCATTGATTTGAATCTAAATCATGGGTTTTGCATGGATTTGAAGCTAACTCGTTTGTTTCGCCAGCATTTGAAGCTATATCATTTATATTCGCAAGTATTTGAAGCTAAATCATTTGTTTCGCATGGATTTGAAGCTGACTCGTTTGTTCCGCATGGATTTGAAGCTAAGACGTTAACTTCGCATTGATTTGAAGCTAAATCATGTGTTTCGCATGAATTTCAATATAATTCGTTTGTTTCGCATGCGGTTGAAGCTAAATCATGTATATCACAAGTATTTTCAGCTAAACCATTTGATTCGCATGGATTTGAAACTAAGCCTTCCACTTCCCATTGATATGAAGCTAACTCGATTGTTTCGCCTGCACTTGAAGCTATATCACTTATATCGCTATTATCTGAAGATAAATCATTTGTTTCTCTTGTATTTGTAGCTAAGCCTTCTACATCGCATTGATTTGAAGCTAAATCATGCGTTTCGCATGGATTTTAAGCTAACCCGTTTGTTTTGCCTGCATTTGAAGCTATATCACTTATATCGCAATTATCCGAATATAAATCATTTGTTTCTAATGTATTTGTAGCTAAGCCTTCTATATCGCATTGATTTGAAGCTAAATCATGTGTTTCGCATGGATTTGAAGCTAACCCGTTTGTGTCGCGTGCATTTGAAGCTAAATCATGTATCTCACAAGTATTTGAAGCTAAACAATTTTTTATTCCCATGGATTTGCTGCTAAGCCTTTTACTTCGCATTGATTTGGAGCTAAATCATGTGATCAGCATGGATTTAAAGCTAACTCGATTGTTTCGCCTGCATTTGAATCCGAATCATGTATATCACAAATATTTGAAGCTAAATCATTTGTTTCTCATGGATTTGAAGCTAAGCCTTCTACTTCGCTTCGATTTGAAGCTCAATCATGTCATTCACAGAGATTAGAAGCTAACTCAATTGTTTCACCTGCATATGAAGCTGTATCACATATATTCGCATGTATTGGTAGTTAAACCATTCGTTTCGCATGGATTTGAAACTAACCCATCTACTTCGCATGAATTTGAAGCTAACTCGCTTGTTTCGCATGCAGCTGAAGCTAAATCGTGTATATCACAAGTATTTACAGCTAAACCATTTGATTCGCATGGATTTGAAACTAAGCCTTCCACTTCCCATTGATTTGAAGCTAAATCATGTGACTCGCATGGATTTGAACCTCACTCGTTCGTTTCGCCTGCATTTGAAACTAAATCATGTATATCACAAGTATTTGAAGATATACCATTTGTTTCGCCTGGATTTGAAGATAAACCTTCTACTTCGCATTGATATGAAGCTAACTCGATTGTTTCGCCTGCACTTGAAGCTATATCACTTATATCGCTATTATCTGAAGATAAATCATTTGTTTCTCTTGTATTTGTAGCTAAGCCTTCTACATCGCATTGATTTGAAGCTAAATCATGCGTTTCGCATGGATTTTAAGCTAACCAGTTTGTTTTACCTGCATTTCAAGCTATATCACTTATATCGCAATTATCCGAAAATAAATCATTTGTTTCTCATCTATTTGTAGCTAAGCATTCTACTTCGCATTGATTTGAAGTTAAATCATGTGCTTCCCCTGGATTTGAAGCTAACTCGCTCGTTTCACATACAGTTGAAGCTAAATCATGTATACACATGTATTTGATGCTAAACCATATGTTTCTCTTGGATTTGAAGCTAACTCGTATGTTTCGCGTGCAGTTGAAGCTAAATCATGTATTTCACAAGTATTTGAAGTTAAACCATTTGATTCAAATGGATTTGAAGCTAAGCCTACTACTTCGGATTGTTTTGAAGCTAAATCATGTGTTTCGCATGGATTTGTAGCTAACTCGTTTGTTTCGCACGCAGTTGACGCTAAATCGTGTATATCACGATTATTTGAAGCTATTCCATTTGATTCGCATGGATTTGAGACGAAGCCTTCTGCTTCGCATTGAGTTGAAGCTGAAACATGCATTTCGCATGGATTTGAAGCTAACTCGTTTTTTTCGCCTGCATTTGGAGCTATATCACTTATATTCGCCAGTATTTGAAGGTCAATCATTCGTTTCGCATGGATTTGAAGCTAACTCGTTTGTTTCGCCTGCATTTGAAGCTATATCACTTATATTCGCAAGTATTTGAAGGTCAATCATTCGTTTCGCATGGATTTGAAGCTAATCCTTCTACTTCGCATTCATTTGAACCTAAATCATGCGTTTCGCATGGATTTCAAGCTATATCACTTATATTCGCAAGTATTTGAAGTTCAATCATTCGTTTCGCATCGATTCGAAGCTAATCCTTCTACTTCGGATTGTTTTGAAGCTAAATCATGTGTTTCGCATGGATTTGTAGCTAAGTCGTTTGATTCGCCTGCATTTGAAGCTATATCACTTATATGGCAAGTGTTTGAAGCTAAAGCATTTGTGTCGCATGGGTTTGAAGCTAAGCCTTCTACTTCGGATGGATTTGAAGCTAAATCATGCGTTTCGCTTGGATTTAAAACTAACTTGTTTGTTTCGCATGCAGTTGAAACTAAATCATGTATATCACAAGTATTTGAAGCAAAACCATTTGTTTCGCAAGCATATTAAGCTGAACCATGTGTTTCGAATGAATTTGAAGCTAAATCATGTTTTTCGCATGGTTTTTGAAGCTAACTCGTTTGTTTCGCATGCTGTTGAAGCTAAATCAAGTATATCACAAGTATTTGAAGCTAAACCGTTTGATTCGCATGGATTCGAAGCTAAGCCTTCTACCTCGCATTGATTTGTAGCTAAATCATGTGTTTCGCATGGATTTAAAGCTAACTCGTTTGTTTCGCATGCAGTTGAAGCTAAATCATGTATATCACAAGTGTGTGAAGCTAAACCAATTGTTTCGCATGGATTCGAAGATAACCCTTCTACTTCGCATTGATTTGAAGTTAAGTCATGTGCTTCCCCTGGATTTGAAGCTCTCTCGTTTGTCTCTCATGCAGTTGAAGCTAAATCCTGTACATCACAAATATTTGAAGCTAAAACATTTGTTTCGCATGGATTTGAAACCAAGCCTTATTCTTCGCATTGATTTGAAGTTAAATAATGTGTTTCGCTTGGATTTGAAGCGAAGCCATCTAATTCGCTTTTATTTGAATCTAAATCATGTGTTTCGCATGGATTTGAAGCTAACTCGTTTATTTCGCATGCAGTTGAAGCTAAATCATGTATGTCACAAGCATTTGAAGCTAAAACATTTGATTCGCATGGATTTGAAACTCGGCATTCTACTTCGCATTGATTTGAAGCTAAATCATGTGTTCCGTATGGATTTGAAGCTAACTCGTTTGTTTCGCATGCAGTTGAAGCTAAATTATGTATATCACAAGCATTTGAAGCTAAACCATTTGTTTCGCATGGATATGAAACCACGCCTTCTACTTCGCATTGATTTGAGGCTAAATAAATTGTTTCGCTTGGATTTTAAGCTAACTCGTTTGTTTCGCATGATGTTGAAGCTAAATCATGTATATCACAAGTATTTGAAGCTAAACCATTTTATTCCCATTGATTTGAAACTCAGCATTCTACTTCGCATTGTTTTGAAGCTAAATCGCGTGTTCCGCTTGGATTTTAAGCTAACTCGTTTGTATCACATGCAGTTGAAGTTAAATCATGAATATCACAAGTATTTGAAGCTAATCGAATTGTTTCGCATGGATTTGAAGCTAAGCCGTCTACTTCGCATTGATTTGAAGCTAAATCATGTGTTTTGCATGGAATTGAAGCTAACTCGTTCGTTTCGCCTGCATTTCAAGCTATATCACTTCTATTCACAAGTATGTGAAGCTAAATCGTTCGTTTCGCATGGATTTGACGCTAAGCCTTCAGACTTCGCGTTGATTTGATGCTAAATCACGTGTTTCGCATGGATTTGAGGCTAGCTCGTTTGTTTCGCATGCAGTTGAAGCTAAATCATGTATATCACAATTGTTTGAAGCTAAACCATTTGTTTTGCATGGATTCGAAGATAATCCTTCTACATCGCATTGATTTGAAGCTAAATCATGTGTTTCGCATGGATTTGAAGCTAACTCGTTTGTTTCGCATTCAGTTGAAGCTAAATCATGTATATCACAGGTCTTTGAAGCTAAACCATTTGTTTCGCATGGATTCGTAGTTAAGCCTTCTACTTCGCATTGATTTGAAGTTAAGTCATGTGCTTCCCCTGGATTTGAAGCTCTCTCGTTTGTCTCTCATGCAGTTGAAGCTAAATCCTGTACATCACAAATATTTGAAGCTAAAACATTTGATTCGCATGGATTTGAAACCAAGCCTTCTTCTTCGCATTGATTTGAAGTTAAATAATGTGTTTCGCTTGGATTTGAAGCGAAGCCATCTAATTCGCTTTGATTTGAATCTAAATCATGTGATTCGCATGGATTTGATGCTAACTCGTTTGTTTCGCCGGCATTTGAAGTTATATCACTTATATTCGCAAGTATTTGAATCAAAACCATTAGTTTCGCATGGATTTGAAGCTAACTCGATTGTCTCGCATGCAGTTGAAACTAAATCATGTATATCACAAGTATTTGAAGCTGAACCATTTGTTTCGCATGGATTCGAAGATCAGACTTCTGCTTCGCACTGATTTGAAGCGGAATCGTGTGTTTCGCTTGTATTTGAAGCTAACTCGTTTGTTTCGCATGGAGTTGAAACTAAATCATGTATATCAAAAGTTTTGAATCTAAACCATTTGTTTCGCTTGAATATTACGCTAAACCATGTGTTTCGCATGGATTTGAAACTAAGCCTTCTACTTCGCATTGATTTGAAGCTAAATCATGAGTTTCGCTTGTATTTGAAGCTAAGCCTTCTACTTCGCATTGATTTGAAGCTAAATCATGTGTTTCGCTTGGATTTAAAGCTAACTCGTTTGTTTCGCATGCAGTTATAGCTAAATCATGTATATCACCAATATTTGAAGCTAAACCATATGTTTCGCATGGATTCGAAGATAAGCCTTCTACTTCGCATTGAATTGAATCTAAATCATGTGTTTCGCAAGGATTTGTAGCTAACACGTTTGTTTCGCATGCTGTTGAAGCCAACTCATGTATATTACAAGTATTTGAAGCTAAACCATCTGTTTCGTGTGGATTCGAAGGTCAGCCTTCCACATCGCATTGATTTGAAGCTAAATCATTTGTTTCACTTGGATTTGAAACTAACTCGTTTGTTTCGCATGCAGTTGAAGCTAAATCATGAATTAAACAATTATTTGAAACTAAACCATTTGTTTCGCATGGATTTGAATCTAAGCCTTCAACTTCGCGTGGATTTGACGTTAAATCATGTGTTACGCTTGGATTTGAAGCTCACTCGTTTGTTTCGCCTGCATTTGAAGCTATATCGCTTATATCGCAATTATATGAAGCTAAATAATTTGTGTCGCATGCATTTGATGCTAAGCCTTCAACTTCGCATTGAATTGAATCTAAATCATGTGTTTCGCCTGGATTCGAAACAAACTCGTTTGTTTCGCATGCAGTTGAAGCTAAATGATGTATATCACAAGTATTTGAATCTAAACCATTTGTTTTGCATGGATACGAAGATAATCCTTCTACTTCGCATTGATTTGAATCTAAATCATGTTTTTCGCATGGATTTGATGCTAACTCGATTGTCTCGCATGCAGTTGAAACTAAATCATGTATATCACAAGTATTCGAAGCTAAACGATTTGTTTCGCATGGATTTGAAGATAAGCCTTCTACTTCGCATTGATTTGAAGCTAAATCATGTTTTTCGCATGGTTTTTGAAGCTAACTCGTTTGTTTCGCATGCTATTGAAGCTAAATCATGTATGCCACAAGTGTTTGAAGCTAAATCATTTGTTTTGCATGGAATCGAAGATTACCCTCCTTCTTCGCACTGATTTGAAGCAAAATCATGTGTTTAGCATGGATTTGAAGCTAACTCGTTGTTTCGCATGCAGTTGAAGCTAAATCATGTATATCACAAGTATTTGAAGCTAAACCATTTGTTTCGCATGGATTCGAAGATCAGCTTTCTGCTTCGCATTGATTTGCAGCTAAATCATGTGTTTAGCATGGATTTGAAGCTAACTCGTTTGTTTCTCATGCAGTTGAAGCTAAATCATGTATATCACAAGTATTTGGAGCTAAACCATTTGTTTCGCATGGATTTGAAACAACGCCTTCTACTTCGCATTGATTTGATGCTAAATAATTTGTTTCGCTTGGAATTGAAGCTAAGCCTTCTACTTCACGTCGATTTGACGTTAAATCATATTTTTTACTGGATTTGAAGCTAACTCGTTTGTTTCGCATGCTGTTGAAGCTAAATCATGTATATCACAAGTATTTTAATCTGAACCGTTTGTTTCGCATGGATTCGAAGATCAGACTTCTGCTTCGCATTGATTTGAAGCTAAATCATGTGTTTCGCATGGATTTGAAGCTTACTCGTTTGTTTTGCATGCAGTTGAAGCTAAATCATGTATATCGCAAGTGTTTGAAGCTAACCCGTTTGATTCGCATGGATTTGATGATAAGCCTTCTACTTCGCATTGATTTGAAGCTAAATCATGTGGTTCGCATGGATTGGAAGCTTACTCGTTTGTTTTGCATGCAGTTGAAGCTAAATCATGTATAACACAAGTGTTTGAAGCTAACCCGTTTGATTCGCATGGATTTGATGATAAGCCTTCTACTTCGCATTGATTTGAAGCTAAATCATGTGGTTCGCATGGATTGGAAGCAAACTCATTTGCTTCGCCTGCATTTGAAGCTATACCACTTATATCGCAATTATCTGAAGATTATTGATTTGTTTCTTATTAACTTGAAGCTAAGCCTTCTACTTCGCATTGATTTGAAGCTAAATCATGTGTTTCTCATGGATTTGAAGCTAACTCGTTTGTTTCGCATGCAGTTGAAGCTAAATCATGTATATCACAAGTATTTGAATCTAAAACATTTGTTTGGCATGGATTCGAAGATCAGCCTTCTGCTTCGGATTGATTTGCAGCTAAATCATGTGTTTAGCATGGATTTGAAGCTAACTCGTTTGTTTCGCATGCTGTTGAAGCTAAATCACGTATATCACAAGTATTTTAATCTGAACCGTTTGTTTCGCATGGATTCGAAGATCAGACTCCTGCTTCGCATTGATGTGAAGCTAAATCATGTGTTTCGCATGGATTTGAAGCTTACTCGTTTGTTTTGCATGCAGTTGAAGCTAAATCATGTATATCACAAGTGTTTGAAGCTAACCCGTTTGATTCGCATGGATTTGATGATAAGCCTTCTACTTCGCATTGATTTGAAGGTAAATCATGTGATTCGCATGGATTTGAAGATAACTCGATTGTTTGACATGCAGTTGTATCTATATCACTTATATTCGCAAGCATTTGAAGCCGAATCATTCGGTTTGCAAGGATTTGAAGCTAAGCCTTCTACTTCGCATTGATTTGATGCTAAATTATGTGTTTCGCATGCAGTTGAAGCTAAATTACGTATATCGCAAGTATTTGAAACTTAATCATTCAGTTCGCATGGATTTGAAGCTAAGCCTTCTACTTCGCATTGATTTGAAGTTAAATCATGTGTTACGCTTGGATTTGAAGCTCACTCGTTTGTTTCGCCTGCATTTGAAGCTTAATCATGTATATCACAAGTATTTGAAGGTAAACCATTTGTTTTGAAGCTAAATCACGTGTTTCACATGGATTTGTAGCTAAGCCTTCTACTTCGCATTGATTTGAAACTTAATCATATGTTCCGCATGGATTTGAAGCTGACTCGTTTGTTTCGCATGGAGTTGAAGCTAAGCCTTTAACGTCGCATTGATTTGAAGCTAAATCATGTGTTTCGCATGAATTTGAAGCTAACTGTTTGTTCCGCCTGCATTTGAAGCTATATCACTTAGATCACAAGTATTTGAGGCTAAATCAATTGTTTCGCATGGATTTGAAGCTGAGTCGTTTGTTTGGCATGGATTTGAAGCTAAGCCTTTAACTTCGCATTGATTTGAAGCTAAATCATGTGTTTCGCATGAATTTGAAGATAACTCGTTCGTTTGGTCTGCATTTGAAGCTATTTCATTTATATCGCAAGTATTTGAATCTAAATCATGTGTTTCGCTCGGATTTGAAGATAAACCTTCTACTTCGCATGATTTGAAGCTAAATCAAGTTTATCACTATTATCTGAATCTATACCATTTGTTTCGCTTGGATTTGAAGCTAAGCCTTCTACGTCGCACTGATTTGAAGCTAAATCATGTATTTCGCATGAATTTGAAGATAACTCGTTCGTTTGGTCTGCATTTGAAGTTATTTCATTTATATCGCAAGTATTTGAATCTAAATCATGTGTTTCCCTCGGATTTGAAGATAAACCTTCTACTTCGCATGATTTGAAGCTAAATCATGTTTATCACAATTATCTGAATCTATACCATTTGTTTGGTTGGATTTGAAGCTAAGCCTTCTACGTCGCACTGATTTGAAGCTAAATCATGTGTTTCGCATTAATTTGAAGATAACTCGTTCGTTCGTCTGCATTTGAAGTTATTTCATTTATATCGCAAGTATTTGAATCTAAATCATATGTTTCGCATGAATTTGAAGCTAACTGTTTGTTCCGCCTGCATTTGAAGCTATATCACTTATATCGCAAGTATTTGAAGCTAGATCATTTGTTTCGCATGGATTTGAAGCTAAGCTTCTAACTTCGCATTGATTTGAAGCTAAATCATGTGTTTCGCATGAATTTAAATATTTTTCTCGTTCGTTCGTCTGCATTTGAAGTTATTTCATTTATATCGCAAGTATTTGAATCTAAATCATGTGTTTCGCATGAATTTGAAGCTAACTGTTTGTTCCGCCTGCATTTGAAGCTATGTGACTTATATCGCAAGTATTTGAAGCTAAATCATTCGTTTTGCATGGATTTGAAGCTAAACCTTCTACATCACATTGATTTGAAGCAAACTCATGTGTTTCGCTTGGATTTGAAGCTAACTCGTATGTTTCGCATGGAGTTGAAGGTAAAACATGTATAAAACAAGTATTTCAAGCTAAACTATTCTTTTCGCATGGATTTGAAGCTAAGCCTTCTACTTCGAATTGATTTGAAGCTAAATCATGTGTTTCGCTCGGATTTGAAGCTGAGCCTTCTACTTCGCATGATTTGAAGCTAAATCAAATGTTCCGCATGGATTTGAAGCTAACTCGTTTGTTTCGCATGGATTTGAAGCTAAGCCTTCAACTTCGCATTGATTTGAAGCTAAATCATGTGTTTCGTATGAATTTGAATCGAACTGTTTGATTCGCATGCATTTGAAGCTATATCACTTATATTGTAAGTATTTGAAGCTAAATCATTTGTTTCGCATGGATTTGAAGGTAAACCTTCTACATCACATTGATTTGAAGCAAAATCATGTGTTTCGCTTGGATTTGAAGCTAACTCGTATGTTTCGCATGGAGTTGAAGGTAAAACATGTATAAAACAAGTATTTCAAGCTAAACTATGCTTTTCGCATGTATTTGAAGATAATCCTACTACTTCGCATGGATTTGAAGTTAACTCGTATGTTTCGCATGCAGTTGAAGCTAAATCACGTATATCACAAGTATTTGAAGCTAACCCTTCTACTTCGAATGATTTGAAGCTAAATCATGTGTTTCTCTTGGATATGAAGCTAACTCGTTTGTTTCGCATGCAGTTGAAGCTAAATCATGTTTACCACAAGTTTCTGAATCTAAACCATTTGTTTCGCTTGGATTTGAAGCTGTGCCTTCTACGTCGAACTGATTTGAAGCTAAATCATGTGTTTCGCATGAATTTGAATATAACTCGATCGTTCGTCTGCATTTGAAGTTATTTCATTCACTTGAATCTATATCACTTATATTCGCAAGTATTTGAAGCCAAATAATTCGTTTCGCATGAATTTGAAGCTAAGCCTTCTAATTCGCATTGATTTGAAGCTAAATCATGTGTTTCGCATGGATTTGAAGATAACTCGTCTGTTTCGCATGCAGTTGAAGCTAAATTACTTATATTCGCAAGCACTGAAGCCAAATCATTCGGTTCGCATGGATTTGAAGCTAAGCCTCTCCTTCGCATTAATATGATGCTATATCATGTGTTTCGCTTGTATTTGTAGCTAACTCGTTTGTTTCTCATGCAGTTGAAGCTAAATCATGTTTATCACAAGTGTCTGTATCTAAACCATCTGTTTCGCATGAATATTAAGCTAAGCCATGTGTTTCGCATGAATTTGAAGCTAAATCATGCGTTTCGCATGGATTTGATGCTAATCCTTCTACTTCGCATTGATTTGAAGGTAAATCATGTGATTCGCATGGATTTGAAGATAACTCGATTGTTTGACATGCAGTTGAATCTATATCACTTATATTCGCAAGTATTTGAAGCCAAATAATTCGTTTCGCATGGATTTGAAGCTAAGCCTTCTAATTCGCATTGATTTGAAGCTAAATCATGTGTTTCGATTGGATTTGACGCTAACTCGTTTGTTTCGCATGCAGTTGAAGCTAAATTACGTATATCACAAGTATTTGAAACTTAATCGTTCAGTTCGCATGGATTTGAAGCTAAGCCTTCTACTTCGCATTGATTTGAAGTTAAATCATGTGTTACGCTTGGATTTGAAGCTCACTCGTTTGTTTCGCCTACATTTGAAGCTTAATCATGTATATCACATGTATTTGAAGGTAAACCATTTGTTCCGCATGTATTTGAAGCTAAGCCTTTAACTTCGCATTGATTTGAAGCTAAATCTTGTTTTTCGCATGAATTTGAAGATATCTCGTTCGTTTGGTCTGCATTTGAAGCTATTTCATTTATATCGCAAGTATTTGAATCTAAATCATGTGTTTCGCTCGGATTTGAAGCTAAGCCTTCTACTTCGCATGATTTGAAGCTAAATCATGTTTATCACAAGTATCTGAATCTAAAACATTTGTTGCGCTTGGATTTGAAGATAAGCCTTCTACTTCGCATTGATTTGAAGCTAAATCTTGTGTTTCGCATGGAATTGAAGCTAACTCATTTGTTTCGCCTGCATTTGAATCTATATCACTTATATCGCAAGCATTTGAAGCTAAATCATTGGTTTTGCTTGGATTTGAAGCTAAACCTTCTACATCACATTGATTTGAAGCTAAATCATGTGTTTCGCATTAATTTGAAGATAACTCTTTCGTTCGTCTGCATTTGAAGTTATTTCATTTATATCGCAAGTATTTGAATCTAAATCATGTGTTTCGCATGAATTTGAAGCTAACTGTTTGTTCCGCCTGCATTTGAAGCTATATCACTTATATCGCAAGTATTTGAAGCTAAATCATTTGTTTCGCATGTATTTGAAGCTAAGCCTTTAACTTCGCATTGATTTGAAGCTAAATCATGTGTTTCGCATGGATTTGAAGCTATTTCATTTAAACCGCAAGTATTTGAAGCTATACCATTTGTTCCGCATTGATTTGAAGCTAAGACTACTACTTCGCATTGATTTGAAGCTGAATCATGTGTTTCGCATGGATTTGAAGCTATTTCATTTAAACCGCAAGTATTTGAAGCTATACCATTTGTTCCGCATTGATTTGAAGCTAAGACTACTACTTCGCATTGATTCGAAGTTAAATCATGCGTTTCCCTTAGATTTGTAGCTAACTCGCCTTATTCACATGCAGTTGAAGCTAAATCATGTTTATCACAAGTATCTGAATCCAAACGAATTGTTTCGCATTGTTTTGAAGCTAAGCCTACTACTTCGCATTGATTTGAAGTTAAATCATGTGTTTCTCTTGGATCTGAAGCTAACTCGTTTGATTCGCATGCAGTTGACTCTAAATCGTGTTCATCACAAGTATTTGAAGCTAAACCACTTGTTTCGCATATGTTTGAAGTTAAGCCTTCTACTTCGCATTGATTTGATGTTAAATCATGTGTCTCCATGGGATTTGAAGCTAACTAGCCTTATTCGCACGCAGTTGAAGCTAAATCATGTTTATCACAAGTATCTGCATCCAATCCAATTGTTTCGCATTGTTTTGAAGCTAAGCCTACTACTTCGCATTGATTTGAAGTTAAATCATGTGTATCTCTTGGATTTGAAGCTAACTCGTTTGATTCGCATGCAGTTGAAGCTAAATCATGTTTATCACAAGTATCTGAATCCAAACCAATTGTTTCGCATTGATTTGAAGCTAAGCCTAATACTTCGCATTGATTTGAATCTAAATCATGTGTTTCGCATGGATTTGAAGCTAACTCGTTTGTTTCGCCTGCATTTAAAGCTATTTTATATAAACCGCAGGTATTTGAAGGTAAATCATTTGTTTCGCATGGATTTGAAGCTAAGCCTTCTACTTCGCATTGATTTGATGTTAAATCATGTGTTTCCCTTGGATTTGAAGCTAACTCGTTTGATTCGCATTCAGTTGAAGCAAAATCATGTTTATCACAAGTATTTGTAACTAAACAATTTGTTTCGCATTGATTTGATGCTAATCCTTCTACTTCGCATTGATTTGAAGGTAAATCATGTGATTCGCATGGATTTGAAGATAACTCGATTGTTTGACATGCAGTTGAATCTATATCACTTATATTCGCAAGTATCTGAATCCAAATAATTCGTTTCGCATGGATATAAAGCTAAGCCTTCTAATTCGCATTGATTTGAAGCTAAATCATGTGTTTCGCTTATATTTGAAGCTAACTCGTATGTTTCGCATGCAGTTGAAGCTAAATCATGTATATCACAAGTATTTGAAGCTGAACCATTTGTTTCGCATGAATATTAAGCTAAAAAATGGGTCTCGCATGAATATTAAGCTAAACCATGTGTTTCGCTTGAATTTGAAGCTAAATCATGTGTTTCGCATGTATTTGAAGCTAAGCCTTCTAGTTCGCATTGATCTGAAGCTAAATCATGTGTTTCGCTTGGATTTGATGCCAACTCGTTTGTTTCGCATGCAGTTGCAGCTGAATCATGTATATCACAAATATTTGAAGCTAAAACATTTGATTCGCTTGGATTTGAAACTAAACCTTGTACTTCGCGTTGATTTGAATCTAAATCATGTGTTTCGCATGGATTTGAATCTATCTCGTTTGTTACGCCTGTATTCGAAGCTATGTCAATTACTTTCGCTAGTATTTGAAGCTCAATCATTCGTTTCGTATGGATTTGAAGCTACGCCTTCCACTTCGCATTGATTTGAAGTTGAATTATGTGTTTCCCTTGGATTGGAAGCTAACTCGTTTGTTTCGCCTGCATTTGAAGCTAAATCATGTATATCACAAGTATTTGAAGCTGAACCATTTGTTTTGCAAGAATATTAAGCTAAACCATGTGTTTCGCATGTATATTAAGCTAAACCATGGGTTTCGCTTGAATTTGAAGCTAAATCATGTGTTTCGCATGGATTTGAAGCTAACTCGTTTGTTTCGCCAGCATTCGAAGATATATCACTTATATCGTATTTATTTGAAGCTAAGTCATTTGTTTCGCACGGATTTGAAGCTAATCCTTCTACTTCGCTATGATTTGAAGCCAAAGCATGTGTTTCGCATGGCTTTAAAGCTAACTCGTTTGTTTCGCCTGCATCTGAAGTTATATCACTTATATTCGCAAGTATTTGAAACTAAATCATTCGTTTCGCATGGATTTGAAGCTAACTGTTTGTTCCGCCTGCATTTGAAGCTATATCACTTATATCGCAAGTATTTGAAGCTAAATCATTTGTTTCGCATGTATTTGAAGCTAAGCCTTTAACTTCGCATTGATTTGAAGCTAAATCATGTGTTTCGCATGGATTTGAAGCTATTTCATTTAAACCGCAAGTATTTGAAGCTATACCATTTGTTCCGCATTGATTTGAAGCTAAGACTACTACTTCGCATTGATTTGAAGCTGAATCATGTGTTTCGCATGGATTTGAAGCTATTTCATTTAAACCGCAAGTATTTGAAGCTATACCATTTGTTCCGCATTGATTTGAAGCTAAGACTACTACTTCGCATTGATTCGAAGTTAAATCATGCGTTTCCCTTAGATTTGAAGCTAACTCGCCTTATTCACATGCAGTTGAAGCTAAATCATGTTTATCACAAGTATCTGAATCCAAACGAATTGTTTCGCATTGTTTTGAAGCTAAGCCTACTACTTCGCATTGATTTGAAGTTAAATCATGTGTTTCTCTTGGATCTGAAGCTAACTCGTTTGATTCGCATGCAGTTGACTCTAAATCGTGTTCATCACAAGTGTTTGAAGCTAAACCACTTGTTTCGCATTTGTTTGAAGTTAAGCCTTCTACTTCGCATTGATTTGATGTTAAATCATGTGTCTCCATGGGATTTGAAGCTAACTAGCCTTATTCGCACGCAGTTGAAGCTAAATCATGTTTATCACAAGTATCTGCATCCAAACCAATTGTTTCGCATTGTTTTGAAGCTAAGCCTACTACTTCGCATTGATTTGAAGTTAAATCATGTGTATCTCTTGGATTTGAAGCTAACTCGTTTGATTCGCATGCAGTTGAAGCTAAATCATGTTTGTCACAAGTATTTGAACATAAACCATTTGTTTTGCATGGATTTGAAGTTAAGCATTCTACGTCGCACTGATTTGAAGCTAAATCATGTGTTTCGCATGGATTTGAAGCTAACTCGTTTGTTTCGCCTGCATTTAAAGCTATTTTATATAAACCGCAGGTATTTGAAGGTAAATCATTTGTTTCGCATGGATTTGAAGCTAAGCCTTCTACTTCGCATTGATTTGATGTTAAATCATGTGTTTCCCTTGGATTTGAAGCTAACTCGTTTGATTCGCATTCAGTTGAAGCAAAATCATGTTTATCACAAGTATTTGTAACTAAACAATTTGTTTCGCATTGATTTGATGCTAATCCTTCTACTTCGCATTGATTTGAAGGTAAATCATGTGATTCGCATGGATTTGAAGATAACTCGATTGTTTGACATGCAGTTGAATCTATATCACTTATATTCGCAAGTATCTGAATCCAAATAATTCGTTTCGCATGGATATAAAGCTAAGCCTTCTAATTCGCATTGATTTGAAGCTAAATCATGTGTTTCGCTTATATTTGAAGCTAACTCGTATGTTTCGCATGCAGTTGAAGCTAAATCATGTATATCACAAGTATTTGAAGCTGAACCATTTGTTTCGCATGAATATTAAGCTAAAAAATGGGTCTCGCATGAATATTAAGCTAAACCATGTGTTTCGCTTGAATTTGAAGCTAAATCATGTGTTTCGCATGTATTTGAAGCTAAGCCTTCTAGTTCGCATTGATCTGAAGCTAAATCATGTGTTTCGCTTGGATTTGATGCCAACTCGTTTGTTTCGCATGCAGTTGCAGCTAAATCATGTATATCACAAATATTTGAAGCTAAAACATTTGATTCGCTTGGATTTGAAACTAAACCTTGTACTTCGCGTTGATTTGAATCTAAATCATGTGTTTCGCATGGATTTGAATCTATCTCGTTTGTTACGCCTGTATTCGAAGCTATGTCAATTACTTTCGCTAGTATTTGAAGCTCAATCATTCGTTTCGTATGGATTTGAAGCTACGCCTTCCACTTCGCATTGATTTGAAGTTGAATTATGTGTTTCCCTTGGATTGGAAGCTAACTCGTTTGTTTCGCCTGCATTTGAAGCTAAATCATGTATATCACAAGTATTTGAAGCTGAACCATTTGTTTTGCAAGAATATTAAGCTAAACCATGTGTTTCGCATGTATATTAAGCTAAACCATGGGTTTCGCTTGAATTTGAAGCTAAATCATGTGTTTCGCATGGATTTGAAGCTAACTCGTTTGTTTCGCCAGCATTCGAAGATATATCACTTATATCGTATTTATTTGAAGCTAAGTCATTTGTTTCGCACGGATTTGAAGCTAATCCTTCTACTTCGCTATGATTTGAAGCCAAAGCATGTGTTTCGCATGGCTTTAAAGCTAACTCGTTTGTTTCGCCTGCATCTGAAGTTATATCACTTATATTCGCAAGTATTTGAAACTAAATCATTCGTTTCGCATGGATTTGAAGCTAACTGTTTGTTCCGCCTGCATTTGAAGCTATATCACATATATCGCAAGTATTTGAAGCTAAATCATTTGTTTCGCATGTATTTGAAGCTAAGCCTTTAACTTCGCATTGATTTGAAGCTAAATCATGTGTTTCGCATGGATTTGAAGCTATTTCATTTAAACCGCAAGTATTTGAAGCTATACCATTTGTTCCGCATTGATTTGAAGCTAAGACTACTACTTCGCATTGATTTGAAGCTGAATCATGTGTTTCGCATGGATTTGAAGCTATTTCATTTAAACCGCAAGTATTTGAAGCTATACCATTTGTTCCGCATTGATTTGAAGCTAAGACTACTACTTCGCATTGATTCGAAGTTAAATCATGCGTTTCCCTTAGATTTGAAGCTAACTCGCCTTATTCACATGCAGTTGAAGCTAAATCATGTTTATCACAAGTATCTGAATCCAAACGAATAGTTTCGCATTGTTTTGAAGCTAAGCCTACTACTTCGCATTGATTTGAAGTTAAATCATGTGTTTCTCTTGGATCTGAAGCTAACTCGTTTGATTCGCATGCAGTTGACTCTAAATCGTGTTCATCACAAGTGTTTGAAGCTAAACCACTTGTTTCGCATTTGTTTGAAGTTAAGCCTTCTACTTCGCATTGATTTGATGTTAAATCATGTGTCTCCATGGGATTTGAAGCTAACTAGCCTTATTCGCACGCAGTTGAAGCAAAATCATGTTTATCACAAGTATTTGTAGCTAAACAATTTGTTTCGCATTGATTTGATGCTAATCCTTCTACTTCGCATTGATTTGAAGGTAAATCATGTGATTCGCATGGATTTGAAGATAACTCGATTGTTTGACATGCAGTTGAATCTATATCACTTATATTCGCAAGTATCTGAATCCAAATAATTCGTTTCGCATGGATATAAAGCTAAGCCTTCTAATTCGCATTGATTTGAAGCTAAATCATGTGTTTCGCTTATATTTGAAGCTAACTCGTATGTTTCGCATGCAGTTGAAGCTAAATCATGTATATCACAAGTATTTGAAGCTGAACCATTTGTTTCGCA
Source organism: Megalopta genalis (assembly GCF_051020955.1). Classification (NCBI taxonomy): domain Eukaryota; kingdom Metazoa; phylum Arthropoda; class Insecta; order Hymenoptera; family Halictidae; genus Megalopta; species Megalopta genalis. The sequence continues at coordinate 141,569 of NW_027476255.1, read as the reverse complement.
TGAATATTAAGCTAAAAAATGGGTCTCGCATGAATATTAAGCTAAACCATGTGTTTCGCTTGAATTTGAAGCTAAATCATGTGTTTCGCATGGATTTGAAGCTAAGCCTTCTAGTTCGCATTGATCTGAAGCTAAATCATGTGTTTCGCTTGGATTTGATGCCAACTCGTTTGTTTCGCATGCAGTTGCAGCTAAATCATGTATATCACAAATATTTGAAGCTAAAACATTTGATTCGCTTGGATTTGAAACTAAACCTTGTACTTCGCGTTGATTTGAATCTAAATCATGTGTTTCGCATGGATTTGAATCTATCTCGTTTGTTACGCCTGTATTCGAAGCTATGACAATTACTTTCGGTAGTATTTGAAGCTCAATCATTCGTTTCGTATGGATTTGAAGCTACGCCTTCCACTTCGCATTGATTTGAAGTTGAATTATGTGTTTCCCTTGGATTGGAAGCTAACTCGTTTGTTTCACCTGCATTTGAAGCTAAATCATGTATATCACAAGTATTTGAAGCTGAACCATTTGTTTTGCAAGAATATTAAGCTAAACCATGTGTTTCGCATGTATATTAAGCTAAACCATGGGTTTCGCTTGAATTTGAAGCTAAATCATGTGTTTCGCATGGATTTGAAGCTAACTCGTTTGTTTCGCCTGCATTTGAAGCTAAATCATGTATATCACAAGTATTTGAAACAAAACCATTTGATTTGCTTGGATTTGAAGCTAAACCATCTACTTCGCATTGATTTCAATCTAAATCATGTGCTTCGAATGGATTTGCTTCTAACTCGTTTGTTTCGCCTGCATCTGAAGTTATATCACTTATATTCGCAAGTATTTGAAACTAAATCATTCGTTTCGCATGGATTTGAAGCTAACTCGTTTGTTTCGGCTGCATTTGAAGCTATATCACTTATATTCGCAAGCATTTGAAGCTAAATCATTCGTTTTGCATGGATTTGAAGCTAAACCTTCTATATCACATTGATTTGAAGCTAAACCAAGTTTGTCGCTTGGATTTGAAGCTGACTCGTCTGTTTCGCATGCAGTTCAAGCTAAATCATGTATATCACAAGTTTTTGAAGCTAAACCATTTGATTCGTATTGATTTACAGCTAAGCCTTCAACTTCGCATTGATTTGAAGCTAAATCATGTTTATCACAAGTTTCTGAATCTAAACCATTTGTTTTGCTTGGATTTGAAGCTGTGCCTTCTACGTCGAACTGATTTGAAGCTAAATCATGTGTTTCGCATGAATTTGAAGATAACTCGATCGTTCGTCTGCATTTGAAGTTATTTCATTCACTTGAATCTATATCACTTATATTCGCAAGTATTTGAAGCCAAATAATTCGTTTCGCATGGATTTGAAGCTAAGCCTTCTAATTCGCATTGATTTGAAGCTAAATCATGTGTTTCGCATGGATTTGAAGATAACTCGTCTGTTTCGCATGCAGTTGAAGCTAAATTACTAATATTCGCAAGCACTGAAGCCAAATCATTCGGTTCGCATGGATTTGAAGCTAAGCCTCCTCCTTCGCATTAATATGATGCTATATCATGTGTTTCGCTTGTATTTATAGCTAACTCGTTTGTTTCTCATGCAGTTGAAGCTAAATCATGTTTATCACAAGTGTCTGTATCTAAACCATCTCTTTCGCATGAATATTAAGCTAAGCCATGTGTTTCGCATGAATTTGAAGCTAAATCATGCGTTTCGCATAGATTTGATGCTAATCCTTCTACTTCGCATTGATTTGAAGGTAAATCATGTGATTCGCATGGATTTGAAGATAACTCGATTGTTTGACATGCAGTTGAATCTATATCACTTATATTCGCAAGTATCTGAATCCAAATAATTCGTTTCGCATGGATATAAAGCTAAGCCTTCTAATTCGCATTGATTTGAAGCTAAATCATGTGTTTCGCTTATATTTGAAGCTAACTCGTATGTTTCGCATGCAGTTGAAGCTAAATCATGTATATCACAAGTATTTGAAGCTGAACCATTTGTTTCGCATGAATATTAAGCTAAAAAATGGGTCTCGCATGAATATTAAGCTAAACCATGTGTTTCGCTTGAATTTGAAGCTAAATCATGTGTTTCGCATGGATTTGAAGCTAAGCCTTCTACTTCGCATTGATCTGAAGCTAAATCATGTGTTTCGCTTGGATTTGAAGCTAACTCGTTTGTTTCGCATGCAGTTGAAGCTAAATCATGTATATCACAAGTATTTTAATCTAAACCATTTGTTTCGCATTGATTTGAAGCTAAGCCTTATACGTCGAATTCATTTAAAGCTAAATCATGAGTTTCGCAAGGATTTGAAGCTAACTCGTTTTTTTCGCATGCAGTTGAAGCTGAATTATGTATATCATAAGTATTTGAAGCTTAACCATTTGTTGCTCATGTATTTGAAGCTTCTACTTCGCATTGATTTGAAGCTAAATCATGTGATTCGCATGGATTTGAACCTCACTCGTTTGTTTCGCCTGCATTTGAAGCTATATCGTTTATGTCGCAAGTATTTCAAACTAAATCGTTTGTTTCGCATGGATTTGAACCTAACTCGTTTGCTTCGCTTCCAGCTGAAGCTAAATCATTTATATCGTAAATATTTGAAGCTAAATCATTTGTTTCGCATGGATTTGAAGCTAAACCTTCTACCTCGCATTGATTTGAACCTAAACCATGTGTTTCGCATGGATTTGAAGCTAACTCATTTGTTTCGTCTGCATTTGAAACTATATCACTTATATCGCTAGTATCTGAAGTTGAACCATTTGTTTCGCATGGATTTGAATCTACATCATGTGTTTCCCTTGGATTTGCAGCTAACTCGTTTTTTTCGCCTGCATTTGGAGCTATATCACTTATATTCGCCAGTATTTGAAGGTCAATCATTCGTTTCGCATGGATTTGAAGCTAACTCGTTTGTTTCGCCTGCATTTGAAGCTATATCACTTATATTCGCAAGTATTTGAAGGTCAATCATTCGTTTCGCATGGATTTGAAGCTAATCCTTCTACTTCGCATTCATTTGAACCTAAATCATGCGTTTCGCATGGATTTCAAGCTATATCACTTATATTCGCAAGTATTTGAAGTTCAATCATTCGTTTCGCATCGATTCGAAGCTAATCCTTCTACTTCGGATTGTTTTGAAGCTAAATCATGTGTTTCGCATGGATTTGTAGCTAAGTCGTTTGATTCGCCTGCATTTGAAGCTATATCACTTATATGGCAAGTGTTTGAAGCTAAATCATTTGTGTCGCATGGGTTTGAAGCTAAGCCTTCTACTTCGGATGGATTTGAAGCTAAATCATGCGTTTCGCTTGGATTTAAAACTAACTTGTTTGTTTCGCATGCAGTTGAAACTAAATCATGTATATCACAATCATTTGAAGCTAAACCATTTGATTCGCATGGAATCGAAGATAAGCCTTCTACTTCGCATTGATTTGATGCTAAATCATGTGTTTCGTTTGGATTTGAGGCTAACTCATTTGTTCCGCATGCTGTTGAATGTAAATCATGTATTTCACAAGTATTTGAAGCTAAACCATTTGTTTCGCATGGATTCGTAGATAACCCTTCTACTTCGCTTTGATTTGAAGCTAAATCAAGTGTTTCACATGGATTTGAAGCTAACTCGTCTGTTTCGCATGCAGTTGAAACTAAATCATGTATATCACAAGTATTTGAAGCTAAACCATTTGTTCCGCATGGATTCGAAGATAATCCTTCTACTTCGCATTGATTTAAAGCAAAATCATGTGTTTCACATGGATTTGAAGCTAACTCGTTTGTTTCGCATGCAGTTGAAGCTATATCATGTATATCACAGGTATCTGAAGCTAAACATTAGTTTCGCATGGATTCGAAGATAAGCCTTCTACTTCGCATTGATTTGAAGTTAAATCATTTGTTTCCCTTGGATTTGAAGCTAACTCGTTTGCTCCGCATGCAGTTGAAGCTAAATCGTGTATATCACAAGTATTTCAAGCTAAACCATTTGTTTCGCATGGATTTGATGCTAAGCCTTCTTCTTCGCATTGATTTGAAGTTAAATCATGTGTTACACTTGGATTTGAAGCTCACTCGTTTGTTTCGCCTGCATTTGAAGCTTAATCATGTACATCACAAGTATTTGAAGATAAACCATTTGTTTTGAAGCTAAATCATGTGTTTCCCTTGGATTTGAAGCTAACTCGTTTGTTTCGCCTGCATTTGAAACTATATCACTTATATCGCAAGCATTTGAAGATAAATCGATCGTTTAGCATGGATTTGAAGCTAAGCCTTCTACATCGCATTGATTTGAAGCTAAATCATGCATTTCGCATGGATTCGAAGCTAACTCGTTTGATTCGCTTGCTGTTGAAGCAAAATTACGCATATCACAAGTATTTGAAACTAAACCATTTGTTTCGCATGGATTCGAAGATCTGCCTTCTAGTTCGCATTGATTTGAAGCTAAATCACGTGTTTCGCATAGATTAGAAGCTAACTCGTTTGTTTAACATTCATTTGAAGCTATATCACTTCTATCGCAAGTATTTGAAGCTAAATCAATTATACGGCACGTATTTGAAGATAAATCATTCGTTTCGCATGCATTTGAAGCTAAGCCTTCTGGTTCGGATGGATTTGAAACTAAATCATGCGTTTCGCTTGGATTTAAAACTAACTCGTTTGTTTCGCTTGCAGTTGAAACTTAATCATGTATATCACAAGTATTTGAAGCTGAACCATTTGTTTCGCACGAATATTAAGCTAAACCATGTGTTTCGAATGAATTTGAAGCTAAATCATGTGTTTCGCATGGATTTGAAGCGAACTCGTATGTTTCGCATGCATTTGAAGCTAAATCATGTATATCACAAGTATTTGAAGATGAACCATTTGATTCGGAGCTAAGCCTTCTACTTCGCCTTGATTTGGACCTAAATCATGTGATCCGCATGGATTTAAAGCTAACTCGTTTGTTTCGCCTGCATTTGAATCTAAATCATGTATATCGCAAATATTTGGAGCTGAACCATTTGCTTCGCATGGATTTGCAGCTAAGCCTTCTTCTTCGCATTGATTTGAAGTTAAATCATGTGTTACGCTTGGATTTGAAGCTCACTCATTTGTTTCGCCTGCATTTGAAGCTTAATCATGTACATCACAAGTATTTGAAGATAAACCATTTGTTTTGAAGCTAAATCATGTGTTTCCCTTGGATTTGAAGCTAACTCGTTTGTTTCGCCTGCATTTGAAACTATATCACTTATATCGCAAGCATTTGAAGATAAATCGATCGTTTAACATGGATTTGAAGCTAAGCCTTCTACATCGCATTGATTTGAAGCTGAATCACGTGTTTCGCATAGATTAGAAGCTAACTCGTTTGTTTAACATTCATTTGAAGCTATATCACTTCTATCGCAAGTATTTGAAGCTAAATCATGTGTTTCGCATGTATTTGAAGATAAGCCTTCTACTTCGCATTGATTTCAAGCTAAATCATGTGTTTCACATGCTTTTGAAGCTAACTCGAATGTTTCGCATGCAGTTGAAGGTAAATCATGTACATCACAATTATTTGATGCTAAACCATTTGTTTCGCATGAATTTGAAGCTAAACCATCTACATCGCATTGATTTGTAGCTAAATCAATTGTTTCGCTTGTATTTGAAGCTAGTTCGTTTGCTTCGCATGCAGTTGAAGCTAAATCATGTATATCACCGGTATTTGAAGCTAAACCATTAGTTTCGCATGGATTCGAAGATAAGCCTTCTACTTCGCATTGATTTGAAGCTGAATCATGTGTTTGGCATGTATTTGAATCTAACTCGTTTATTTCGCATGCAGTTGAAGCTAAATCATGTATATCACAAGTATTTGAATCTAAAACATTTCATTCGCATGGATTCGAAGATCAGCCTTCTGCTTCGCATTGATTGGAAGCTAAATCTTGTGTTTCGCATGGAATTGAAGCTAACTCATTTGTTTCGCCTGCAGTTGAAACTAGATAATGTATATCACAATCATTTGAAGCTAAACCATTTGATTCGCATGGAATCGAAGATAAGCCTTCTACTTCGCTTTGATTTGAAGCTAAATCAAGTGTTTCACATGGATTTGAAGCTAACTCGTTTGTTTCGCATGCAGTTGAAACTAAATCATGTATATCACAAGTATTTGAAGCTAAACCATTTGTTCCGCATGGATTCGAAGATAATCCTTCTACTTCGCATTGATTTAAAGCAAAATCATGTGTTTCACATGGATTTGAAGCTAACTCGTTTGTTTCGCATGCAGTTGAAGCTAAATCATGTATATCACAAGTATTTGAAGCTAAAACATTTCATTCGCATGGATTCGAAGATCAGCCTTCTGCTTCGCATTGATTTGAAGCTAAATCATGTGTTTAGCATTGATTTGAAGCTAACTCGTTTGTTTCGCATGCAGTTGAATCTAAATCATGTATATCACAAGTATTTGAAGCTGGACCACTTGTTTCGCATGCATTTGAAGCTAAATCAATTATACGGCACGTATTTGAAGATAAATCATTTGTTTCGCATGCATTTGAAGCTAAGCCTTCTGGTTCGGATGGATTTGAAACTAAATCATGCGTTTCGCTTGGATTTAAAACTAACTCGTTTGTTTCGCTTGCAGTTGAAACTTAATCATGTATATCACAAGTATTTGAAGCTGAACCATTTGTTTCGCACGAATATTAAGCTAAAACATGTGTTTCGAATGAATTTGAAGCTAAATCATGTGTTTCGCATGGATTTGAAGCGAACTCGTATGTTTCGCATGCATTTGAAGCTAAATCATGTATATCACAAGTATTTGAAGATGAACCATTTGATTCGGAGCTAAGCCTTCTACTTCGCCTTGATTTGGACCTAAATCATGTGATCCGCATGGATTTAAAGCTAACTCGTTTGTTTCGCCTGCATTTGAATCTAAATCATGTATATCGCAAATATTTGGAGCTGAACCATTTGCTTCGCATGGATTTGCAGCTAAGCCTTCAACTTCGCATTGACTTGAAGCTAAATCATGTGTTTCGCTTGGATTTGAAGCTAACTCGTCTGTTTCGCATGCAGTTGAAGCTAAAGCATGTATATCACAGGTATTTGAAGCTAAACAATTAGTTTCGCATTTATTCGGAGATAAGCCTTCTACTTCGCATTGATTTGAAGCTAAATCATGTGTTTGGCATGGATTTGAAGCTAACTCGTTTGTTTCCCGTGCAGTTGAAGATAAATCATGTATATCACAGGTATTTGAAGCTAAACCATTAGTTTCGCATGGATTCGAAGATAAGCCTTCTACTTCGCATTGATTTGAAGCTGAATCATGTGTTTGGCATGTATTTGAATCTAACTCGTTTATTTCGCATGCAGTTGAAGCTAAATCATGTATATCACAAGTATTTGAAGCTAAAACATTTCATTCGCATGGATTCGAAGATCAGCCTTCTGCTTCGCATTGATTTGAAGCTAAATCATGTGTTTAGCATTGATTTGAAGCTAACTCGTTTGTTTCGCATGCAGTTGAAACTAAATCATGTATATCACAATCATTTGAAGCTAAACCATTTGATTCGCATGGAATCGAAGATAAGCCTTCTACTTCGCATTGATTTGATGCTAAATCATGTGTTTCGTTTGGATTTGAGGCTAACTCATTTGTTCCGCATGCTGTTGAATGTAAATCATGTATTTCACAAGTATTTGAAGCTAAACCATTTGTTTCGCATGGATTCGTAGATAACCCTTCTACTTCGCTTTGATTTGAAGCTAAATCAAGTGTTTCACATGGATTTGAAGCTAACTCGTTTGTTTCGCATGCAGTTGAAACTAAATCATGTATATCACAAGTATTTGAAGCTAAACCATTTGTTCCGCATGGATTCGAAGATAATCCTTCTACTTCGCATTGATTTAATGCAAAATCATGTGTTTCACATGGATTTGAAGCTAACTCGTTTGTTTCGCATGCAGTTGAAGCTATATCATGTATATCACAGGTATCTGAAGCTAAACATTAGTTTCGCATGGATTCGAAGATAAGCCTTCTACTTCGCATTGATTTGAAGTTAAATCATTTGTTTCCCTTGGATTTGAAGCTAACTCGTTTGCTCCGCATGCAGTTGAAGCTAAATCGTGTATATCACAAGTATTTCAAGCTAAACCATTTGTTTCGCATGGATTTGATGCTAAGCCTTCTTCTTCGCATTGATTTGAAGTTAAATCATGTGTTACGCTTGGATTTGAAGCTCACTCGTTTGTTTCGCCTGCATTTGAAGCTTAATCATGTACATCACAAGTATTTGAAGATAAACCATTTGTTTTGAAGCTAAATCATGTGTTTCCCTTGGATTTGAAGCTAACTCGTTTGTTTCGCCTGCATTTGAAACTATATCACTTATATCGCAAGCATTTGAAGATAAATCGATCGTTTAGCATGGATTTGAAGCTAAGCCTTCTACATCGCATTGATTTGAAGCTAAATCATGCATTTCGCATGGATTCGAAGCTAACTCGTTTGATTCGCTTGCTGTTGAAGCAAAATTACGCATATCACAAGTATTTGAAACTAAACCATTTGTTTCGCATGGATTCGAAGATCTGCCTTCTAGTTCGCATTGATTTGAAGCTAAATCACGTGTTTCGCATAGATTAGAAGCTAACTCATTTGTTTAACATTCATTTGAAGCTATATCACTTCTTTCGCAAGTATTTGAAGCTAAATCATGTGTTTCGCATGTATTTGAAGATAAGCCTTCTACTTCGCATTGATTTCAAGCTAAATCATGTGTTTCACATGCTTTTGAAGCTACCTCGAATGTTTCGCATGCAGTTGAAGGTAAATCATGTACATCATAATTATTTGATGCTAAACCATTTGTTTCGCATGAATTTGAAGCTAAACCATCTACATCGCATTGATTTGTAGCTAAATCAATTGTTTCGCTTGTATTTGAAGCTAGTTCGTTTGCTTCGCATGCAGTTGAAGCTAAATCATGTATATCACAAGTATTTGAAGCTAAACCATTTGATTCCCATGGATTTGATGCTAAGCCTTCTAGTTCGCATCGATTTGAAGCTAAATCATGTGTTTCGCATGGATTTGAAGCTAACTCGTTTTTTTCGCCTGCATTTGAAGCTATATCACTTATATCACAAGGGTGACGCTGGTCCCCAGAAGTGCCTCCGATATATTTAGCGAGGATTTCTCCAGGGTACTCTTACCCTCCGGAGGCGAGACGCTAATACAAGCACCCGAAAAGGGCTCCGACGATAAGGGCTAACTCCTTTGTCCATTACTCTTGGACCCTTCATTATTGTTAACAAGTTCACTGTTCACATGCAAGGGAAACATAATAAGAAGGCGTCTAAGGACACTCACCTAAACTTATTACAAATCAACCTGCACAATTGTAGATTAGCGCACGACCTGCTCCAACAAAATGCAATCGACCTTGACATCGACGTGGTTTTGATTTCTGAACCATGGCGGATACTAGACCATTGGTTCGGGGCCAGGGATGGCAGAGCGGTCATATGGATCACTGCTAGGGCGACTGAGAGGTTTTCGTCTATCCAACGTCTGGCCAGCATAGACGGATGCGTGGTGTTACAGCTCAACGATATAACAGTTGTTAGCTGCTACTACACGCCGAACATGCGATTGGACAATTTTATGACGCACTTGCATAACCTTGAACATCTGATAAGCACCCTGGATCGCGAACACCTGATCGTGGCAGGTGACTTCAATTCAAAATCACCAGCCTGGCGGTCGGCCAAGTCGGATGCACGGGGCACCGCCACCCTCGAAATGGCAAACCGTGTCCGGATTTGCTCGGTGGTCAGTGAAGGGAAGTTCACGTTTGAGAGGAATGTTCACCACTCTCTGATCGACATCATGTTCTGCGGCTACGCCATGCTCCGGAAGCTGGTGTCAAGCGTCATATTTAACACGGAAACAGCCTCGGATCACCGTTATGTTAGACACGTATTCTCCAGTGAAAACATCTTCCACAAAAAAGCGCCTAGGCCTGGAGTGGTTGATGTGGATAAATTCCTGGCGCTATACAGCAGGGCTACGGCATTGGTCTCTCCTTTCCTTATGGAGACGGCTATTTAGCTTCAAATGCATGCGAAAGAAACGAGTTAACTTCAAATTCAAGCGAATCACATGATTTAGCTTCACATCAATGCGAAGTATGATTAAAATACTTGTGATATACATTTTTCTACGGGACCCTGAGGTCCTGATTTATGATATCCCGAAAGGGATGGGCAAGGAGGAAATTGCCTCCAGTCTTTGGAGGCAAAACCTCTCTGAGGCGTCCCAGAAGGATGTGCCTTCGGGTGTTCGGGTCAGTCGCATGGCTGGCAAGACCCCGGAGACAGCCAACTGGGTAGTGGCCGTCAGTCCGCAGATTCGTCGGCGGCTGGCGCAGAGAGGGGACCGTGTGTACCTCGGGTGGAGTCCCTGTCGTGTGCGGGACTTCATACAGGTCACCCGATGCTATAAGTGCCAGTGCTTCGGGCACACGGCGAAGCGCTGCAAATTCAAAGAGGATGTCTGCGGACATTGTGCCGAAAAAGGGCACGGTTATGCGCTCTGTAGCAGGAAGAGCAAGCCCCCGGTTTGCTCCAACTGTAAAGACAGAGGGCGACCATTCGAACATAAGTCGCGAGACCCGGCCTGCGCCTCCTATCAGGAAGCGCTGGTTTTGGAGATGTCTCGCATTAGACAAGAATAATTTGAACTTGAATGGATAGTACAAACGACCGGCGACGCTCGAGAGTCATACGGGTCATGCAGCATAACATGCAGCGAGCCCGAAACGTGACCGACGAAGTCCGGACTGAGATGCATAGGCGAGGGGTAGATGTGTTGCTTGCACAAGAGCCATATAGCTGGCGGGGTACCGTGCCCGGGCTAGGCTTGAGAACGAGGCTGATCACGGCAGGCGATCCGGTGATGGCTGCAATAGCGGTCAGAAACCCGGATCTAACCGTGGTCAAAGTCTCTAACTTGTGCGACACGCATTTGACCTGTGCCAGCATCTCGGGTTCGTTTGGGAGCTTCTTCCTGATCAGCCAGTACTTTCAATGGTCCGATGACGTTGAATCGGGTCTGGCGCGGTTGGAGAGAGCTCTTTCCGCATTAAGGCATAACCGAGTCATTATCTCTGCCGACGTTAACGCAAAATCAGCCCAGTGGGGCAGTGCGGAGACGGACGTGAGAGGCCGTAAACTTGAAGAGTTTATCGTAAGCCATGGCTTGGTTGTCTTGAACGAGGCTGGAAACGCTCCGACGTTTTCCAGCCCTAGTGGACAGTCTTACATCGACGTCACACTATCGACACCTGACATTTGCGACAAGGTGCGAGGTTGGAAGGTCCGCGAGGACCTGACGACCAGCGACCACCGAGTCATAGAGTTCACTTTGAGTTTTTGCGCCGAGGACGGTGCTGCCGAAATTTGTAGTAGCGACAGCAGCACCAACCGGAACGGATTATTACCAAGGTTCCGACTCCGAAGCGCGAAATGGCCCGAGTTCGACAAGGCGCTGCAGGAAAATAAGAGGAGTATATCCCCCAATCCATTGAATAATAAGGGGGAAGTCGAACATCTAGCACAGGAGATCGAAAGAATGATCGTCCAAGCGTGCGACTCCTCGATGCCAACCAAGCAGTTGCATTCAAAATCCGTCCCATGGTGGACGGCCAACCTGACGAGGCAGAAGAGGTCTATAAACTTAGACGAGCCTCGCAGAACGCGGCATGTTCAGAGGAGCAGAAGGCGGCCAAGAGGACCGAGTATCTCAAACAGAGAAAGGCCTACAAAGCCGCCATTAAAGCTGCTCGGTCGCACAGCTGGCGTGCATTCGTGACCGAGCAGGGAAACAAAGAACCCTGGGGCCTCATTTATAAGATCACGAGGCAGAAGATGACAGCCAGCATGGTCATCTCGAATATTAACCTTAACACTACCCAGGGTTATACTACAGACTGGGACTCCACCGCTTCCGCGCTGCTGGAGGGGTTAATTCCGGACGATAGCCCCACGAATGACTCCCCGGATCATGCGCGAGTCAGGAGGGAAGCTGCCATCGAGCCGGAGAGTGAGGACGCCAGTCCCTTCACCCTCTCGGAGCTTAGATCGGCGGTCAACCGACTGAAGAGCGGCAAGTGTCCAGGCCTAGACCGAATTGAGCCGGAGGTTCTAAAACGCTCGTTTAATACGATCTCACGCGAGCTCCTCCGACTCTACAACGGATGCCTGGCACACGGAGTCTTTCCCGCGGAATGGAAAGTCGGGTCCATCATCTCCATCCTTAAAGGACCCGAGAAAACTGAAACGGAGATAAAGTCCTACAGACCTATATGCTTGTTTCGGTCGTAGGCAAAGTCTTAGAGAAGCTAATCGCTACGCGATTAGCTAGTTCGTTTTTGCACCCCGACTACGCCTCCGATCGGCAATACGGATTCAGGCCGCATCGATCCACGACTGATGTCGTGGTAAAGATGAGGGAGCTTGCGTCCGGTCGAGAGGAAAAGTACGTCGTGGGTCTGCTCTTCGACATAGCCGCAGCCTTTGATAACGTCTGGTGGCCAAGCATACTCAACGCGTTGAGGAAGCGAGGCTGCCCAAAAAACCTATTTAGATTGGTGGTCGACTACTTCGACGGCCGCGTGGTGACTATGGTGTCTGATCGCGGTGCAGTGCGGAAGAAAGTCACTAAGGGCTGCCCACAGGGATCAATTCTTGGTCCGAGCTGTTGGAACTTAGTCTTCGACGAGGTTCTACAGCTCCTATCGAACGCCGGGCTCGCTTGCGAGCCCATCGCCTATGCAGACGACCTTCTTCTCTTGATCTTTGCGAACAGCAGGAAGGGTCTAGAAAGCAATGGTCAATTGGTTGCGGACACCATTTCTCGCTGGTGCGATCAGCAGAAATTGTCACTGTCTGCGACCAAGACTGAGATGATATTCTTGAAAGGCTCTCTCGACAGAGAGAGAGGCCACCTGTGATAAAAGTAGGAGGTCGGAATATTGCCGTCAAGGACTATGTGCGTTACCTTGGCGTGCATTTTGACTCTGGACTGGGTATCCATTCCCACGTCGAGTATTTGAATGCTAAGTCCTTGCCAACGTTTAATGCGCTAGCAAGGATTGCTAAGTCGAACTGGGGATTGGGATATCGGACGATGCGTACTTTGTACTGCGGCTTGTTTGTCCCAATCGTCACGTATGCTGCCGCGGGCTGGGCAGACCGCCTTACCTCTGGGACGAGTAAATTGTTTACCAGGGCGCAGAGGCGTGTTCTGCTTGGCTGCGTCAAAGCCTACAGGACAGTCTCCACTGATGCGATCCCCGTGATCGCCGGGGAGATACCTGTGGACTTGGCGATAGCGGAGTTCAGCTGCGTGTACAAAGCCAGGAAGAAACTCGGGTTCCAACATGGAACCTATCAAGTGAGTCAGGCCGAATTGGCTGACGAAGTCGTCACCGAAGCCCAAGTTCGCAGAAGGCTGAGGGAGGCGACTTTAGCGATGTGGCAGCAGAGATGGTCGTCCTCGACGAAGGGTAGGGAAACCTTCCAATACTTCGGCGAGGTATCAGACCGACTCTTAGCGAGCTGGATCAGAGTCGACCATGATGTAGCGCAGTTCTTGAGCGGACACGGAGACTTCCGTGCGAAGCTCAAGACGTTCGCCCTGGTCGACGATGAGTTGTGCGAATGTGGGGAGGAGGAAACTCCAAACCACGTCCTCTACGATTGTCAGCGTTACGTAGAGGACAGGGAACACCTACGCCAGGCGGCGATTCGAGAAGGATTTCAGTGGCCGATCGACAAAGCCAGCCTGGTGTCAGAGCAGCTCTTTAAGGAGTTCCAGAAATTCGCACGATCCGTAAGAACGACAAAGAGACGAACATAGAACGAAACTGAATACGGAGCGTGGACTCGTCCAGCTCCGTCGATGTACAGCATGCTGGGCGAACCCCTCGGGGTTCGTCCCCTCGGGCCAGGCTGAAGCCCCTCTTGCGGAGATAAAAGATTTTAACACTACTCCGTAAGAGTGCCTGGATTGGATTGGACTCGAGGTGGCAGTGGGAGTAGCACGCTGTCTTCCCCTGATACGATAGTGAACGAGGGTAGAGCCCGAACATCAGGCATAAGTCGCAAGAGCGGCCGGTATGGTCCACCAAGGACTTAGGTACGGCCCGTCTCTCAGAGACCACAGTTATTACGACAAACACTAACTGCAGCCTATTAGGCTTCGCCGACGACGCTGCACTCGTCATATCTGCCAGGGATATTGAGGCAGCCAGAAACAAGGCTACCGCCGCCTTGAAATCAGTCAAGACTTGGTTTGACCAAAATCATTTAGAACTTGCGGAGGAAAAATGAGAGGTCCTTCACCTCACAAGCAGGAAGACCAAGCGGTCCATCGACCTGAGGATTGGTAATAATACTCTTAAGGCATGAACAGCTACACGCTACCTTGGTGTGGTCATTGAGGCCAATCAAGTGTTTCAGAAGCACATACTTAATGCCTGTGAAAAGGCCACTAAGTATGCAGGAATGTTGTGCAGAATACTGCCCAACATCGTGGGTGGCGGTTATTGGGCACGTTCCTTATATTACCGCGTAGTGGAGTCAGTATGCATGTATGCGGCTCCAATATGGGCTCCTGCGGTCAATATGTCCAACAACAGAAAGCACCTCAACGCTGCGCAAAAGACGATCCTGGCGAGGGTGGTTAGAGCATATCGTACCACCGCGCTCGACGCCTTGTGCGTCCTTGCGGGTTTTCCCCCTTTCGACTTGGTGGCAAACGAAAGGAGGCGCATCTACGTGAAAAGAACGGATCTGGACAGGAGGGCACCCGACTACAAGCGCCGGATGCACCTGATCAGGAAGGAAGAGCGTGACCGGACGTTGTCCGAATGGCAGAAGAGATGGGATTTGGCACCCCATGGCCGGAGGACTCACTCTCTAATCCCGAAGATTGCGGACTGGATCGGGTGGGGCCCTCCCCTGCTCGACTTTCGACTGGCGCAGGTGCTGACTGGACATGGTTGCTTCTCAAGCTTCCTTAAGCGTATTGTGAAGATAGACCAGTCCAGATGCCTGCTCTGCGGGGTGGACGATGACACCATTGAGCACGCTATTATGATGTGCCGGGCCTTTGACGACGAACGAGCCACATTGGTGAAAGAAATTGGAGTGCTTTCATTTGACATGGTATTACTTATACTGAAAGACTCGTGCAAAAGGACATCTTTTAAAAAGTTTATTGACGACTGCCTCAAGAGGAAGGAGGCTGCCCTCAACGACCTCCAGAGGAAGGAGAGACCGAATTTCACAGCCAGGACCAGGACTCAAATGTAAGGTGGTTCTAAGAAACGTAAATCCACCCGCCACCCTCACGAAGCAATGCTCTAGGGCGGATACCATCGAGGGGGGATCCTACATCATGGCTGAAGGGAGGTTTAGGTTTTAGTGGGTATGCCGATAGCACTACCCTCGGACAGCCCCGGACAGTGTGCGTAAAGCATTTCCCCCTCCACGGGAAAAAAAATGTATATCACAAGTATTTTAATCATACTTCGCATTGATGTGAAGCTAAATCATGTGATTCGCATGGATTTGAAGTTGACTCGTTTCTTTCGCATGCATTTGAAGCTAAATCATGTATATCATAAGTATTTGAAGCTAAAGAACTTTATTCGCATGGATTTCAAACCAAGCCTTCTACTTCGCATTGATTTGAAGGTAAATCATGACTTTTGCATGGATTTAAAGCTAACACGTTTGTTTCACCTGCATTTGAAGCTATATCAGTTATATTCGCCAGTATTTGAAGCTAAATCATTCGTTTCGCTGGATTTGAAGCTAAGCCTTCTACTTCGCATTGATTTGAATCTAAATCATGTGTTTCGCTTGGATTTGATGCTAACTCGTTCGTTATGCATACAGTTGAATCTAAATCACGTATACCACAAGTATTTGAAGCTGAACCATTTGTTTCACATACATTTGAAGCTAAGCCTTCTACTTCACAATGATTGGAAGTTAAATCATGTGTTTCGCATGGATTTGAAGCTATCTCGTTTGTGTCGCTTGCATTTGAAGCTATATCACTTATATTCGCAAGTATTTGAAGCTAAACCATTCGTTTCGCATGGATTTGACGCTAAGCCTTCTACTTCGCATTGATTTGAAGCAAAATCATGTCTATCGCTAGGATTTGAAGCTAACTCGATTGTTTCGCCTGCATTTGAAGCTATATCAGTGATATTCGCAAGTATTTGAAGGTAAATCATTCGTTTCGCTGGATTTGAAACTAAGCCTTCTACATCGCATTGATTTGATTCTAAATCGTGTGTTTCGCTTGGATTTGAAACTAACTCGTTGGTTTTGCATGAAGTTGAATCTAAATCATGTATATCACAAGTATTTGAAGCTGAACCATTTGTTTCACATACATTTGAAGCTAAGCCTTCTACTTCACAATGATTGGAAGTTAAATCATGTGTTTCGCATGGATTTGAAGCTAACTCGGTTGTGTCGCTTGCATTTGAAGCTATATCACTTATATTCGCAAGTATTTGAAGCTAAACCATTCGTTTCGCATTGATTTGACGCTAAGCCTTCTGCTTCGCATTGATTTGATACTAAATCATGTGTTTCGAAAGGATTTGAAGCTAACTCGTTTCTTTCGCCTGCATTTGAATCTAAATCATGTATATCTTAAGTATTTGAAGCTAACCATATGTTTCTCATGTATTTGAAGCTAAGTCTTCTACTTCGCATTGATTTGAATCTAAATCATGTGTTTCGCATGGATTTGAAGCTTACTCGTTCGTTTCGCCTGCATTTGAAGCAAAATCATGTATATCACAAGTATTTGGTGCTAAAACAATTGATTCGCATGGATTTGAAACTAAGCCTTCTACTTCGCATTGATTTGAACCCGAATCATGTGTTTCGCTTGTATTTGAAGCTAACTCGTTTGTTTCGCATGCAGTTGCAGCTAAATCATATATATCACAAGTAGTAGAAGCTAAACCATTTGTTTCGCATGGATTCGACGATCAGCCATCGGCTTCGCATTGATTTTAAGCTATATCATGTGTTTCGCATCGATTTGAAGCTAACTCGTTTGTTTCGCCTGCATTTGCAGCTAAATCATGTACATCACAAGTATTTGAAGCTAAACCATTTGTTTCGCATGGATTCGAAGGTAAGCCTTCTACTTCGTATTGAATTGAAGATAAATCATGTGTTTCGCATGGATTTGAAGCTGACTCGTTTGTTTCGCCTGCATTTGAAGCTACATGATGTATATTACAAGTATTTGAATCTGAACCATTTGATTCCCATGAATAGTACGCTAAACCGTGTCTTTCGAATGAATTTGATGCTAAATCATGTGTTTTGAACGGATTTGATGCTAACTCGTTTGTTTCGCATGCATTTGAAGCTAAATCATGCATATCACATATAATTGAAGCTAAACCATCTGTTTCGTGTGGATTCGTAGGTAAGCCTTCTACTTTGCATTGATTCGATGTTAAATCATGTGTTTCGCATGGATTTGAAGCTAACTCGTTTGTTTCTCTTGCTGTTGAAGCTAAATCAAGTATGTCACAAGTATTTGAATCTAAACCATTTGTTTCGCATGGATTCGAAGATCAGCCTCCTAATTCGCATTGATTTGAAGGTAAATCATGTCTTTTGCTTGGATTTAAAGCTAACTCGTTTGTTTCACCTGCATTTGAAGCTATATCAGAGATATTCGGAAGTATTTGAAGCTAAATCATTCGTTTCGCTGGATTTGAAGCTAAGCCTTCTACTTCGCATTGATTTGAATCTAAATCATGTGTTTCGCTTGGATTTGAAGCTAACTCGTTTGTGTCGCTTGCATTTGAAGCTATATCACTTATATTCGCAAGTATTTGAAGCTAAACCATTCGTTTCGCATGGATTCGAAGATCAGCCTTCTACTTCGCATTCATTTGAAGCTGAATCATGTGTTTCGCATGGATTTGAAGCTAACTCGTTTCTTTCGCATGCTGTTGAATTTAAATCATGTATATCGCAAGAATTTGAAGCTAAACCATTTGATTCGCATGGATTTGAAGCTAAGACTTATACTTCGCATTGATTTGAAGCTAAATCACATGTTTCGCATGGATTTGAAGCTAACTCGTTTGTATCGCATGCAGTTGAAGCTAAATCATGTATATCACAAGTAGTTGAAGCTAAACCATTTTATTCGCATGGATTTGATGCTATGCCATCTACATCGCTTTTATTTGAAACTGAATCATGTGTTTCTCTTGTTTTTGAAGCCAACACGTTCGTTTCACATGCAGTTGAAGCTAAATCATGTATATCAAAAGGATTTGAAGCTGAACCATTTGTTTCGCACGAATATCACGCTAAACCATGTGTTTGGAAGCTAAATCATGTGTTTCGCATGGATTAGAAGCTAACTCATTAGTTTTGCATGCTGTTGAAGCTAAATCATGTATATCACAAGTATTTGAAGCTAAACCATTTGTTTCGCAAGGATTCGAAGATCAGCCTTCTACTTCGCATTGATAAGAAGCTAAGTCATGTGTTTCGCTTGGATTTGAAACTAACTAGTTTGTTTCGCAATTCATGTATCAAACAAGTATTTGAAGCTAAATCATGTGTTTCGCATGGATTTGAAGCTAACTCGTTCGTTTCGTTTGCATTTGAAACTAAATCATGCACATCACAAGTATTTGAAGCTGAACCACTTGTTTCGCATGGATTTGAAGATAAGCCTTCCACTTCGCATTGATTTGGAGCTAAATCATGTGTTTCGCATAGATTTGAAGATAACTCGTTTGTTTTGCATGCAGTTGAAGCTAAATCATGTATATCACAGGTGTTTGAAGCTAAACCATTTGTTTCGCATGGATTCGAAGATAACCCTTCTACTTCGAATTGATTTGAAGCTAAATCATGTGTTTCGCATGCATTTGAAGCTAACACGTTTGTTTCGCATGCTGTTGAAGCTAAATCATGTATATCACAGTTATTTGAAGCTAAACCAGTTGATTCGCATGGATTTCCAAATAAGCCATCTACTTCGCATTGATTTGAAGCTAAATCATGTGTTCCGTATGGATTTGAAGCTAACTCGTTTGTTTCGCATGCAGTTGAAGCTAAATTATGTATATCACAAGCATTTGAAGCTAAACCATTTGTTTCGCATGGATATGAAACCACGCCTTCTACTTCGCATTGATTTGAGGCTAAATAATTTGTTTCGCTTGGATTTTAAGCTAACTCGTTTGTTTCGCATGATGATGAAGCCAAATCATGTTTATCACAAGTATTTGAAGCTAAACCATTTGATTCGCATGGATTTGATGCTTTGCCATCTACTTCGCTTTTATTTGAAACTGAGTCATGTGTTTCTCTTGTTTTTGAAGCTAACACGTTCGTTTCACATGCAGTTGAAGCTAAATCATGTATATGAAAAGGATTTGAAGCTGGACCATTTGTTTCGCACGAATATCACGCTACACCATGTGTTTGGAATGAATTTGAAGCTAAATCATGTGTTTCGCATAGATTTGAAGCTAACTCGTTTGTTACGCATGCAGTTGAAGCTGAATCATGTATATCCCAAGTATTTGAAGCTCAACCATTTGATTCGCATGGATTTGAAGATAAGCCTTCTACTTCGCATTGATTTGAAGCTGAATCACGTGTTTCGCTTAGATTTCAAGCTAACTCGTTTGTTTCGCATGCAAGTGAAGCTGAATGATGTATCAAACAAGTATTTGAAGCTAAACCATTTGTTTCGCATGGATTCGAAGATAAGCCTTCTACTTCGCATTGATTTGAAGCTAAATCATGTGCATCGCATGGATTTAAAGCGATCTCGTCTGTTTCGCATGCAGTTGAAGCTAAATCATGTATATCACATGTCTCTGAAGCTAAACCATTTGTTTCGCATGGATTCGAAGATAACCCTTCTACTTCGCATTGATTTGAAGCTAAATCATGTGATTCGCATTGATTTGAATCTAATTCATGTGTTTCGCATGTATTTGAAGCTAACTCGTTTGTTTCGCATGCAGTTGAAGCTAAATCATGAATATCACAAGTATATGAAACTGAACCATCTGTTTCGCATGGATATGAATATAAGCCATCTACTTCGCTTTGATTTGAATCTAAATCATGTGTTTCGCATTAATTTGAAGCAAAATCATGTGTTTGGCATGGATTTTAGGCTACCTCAATTGTTTCGCATGCATTTGTAGCTATATCATGTATATCACAAGTATTTGGTGCTAAACCAATTGATTCGCATGAATTTGAAGCTAAATCATGTGTTTCGCATGGTTTTGAGGCTAACTCGTTTGTTTCGCATGCAGTTGAAGCTAAATTATGTATATCACGAGTATTTGAAGCTAAACCATTTGTTTCGCATTGATTCAAAGATCAGTCTTCCACTTCGCATTGATTTGAATCTAAATCATGTGTTTCGCATGGATTTGAAGCTAACTTGTTTGTTTCGCATGCAGTTGATGCTGAATCATGTATATCACAAGTATTTGCAGCTAAACCATTTGTTTCGCATGGATTCGTAGTTAATCCTTCTACTTCGCATCGATTTGGAGCTAAATCATGTTTTTCGCATGGTTTTTGAAGCTAACTCGTTTGTTTCGCATGCTGTTGAAGCTAAATCAAGTATATCACAAGTATTTGAAGCTAAACCGTTTGATTCGCATGGATTTGAAGCTAAGCCTTCTACCTCGCATTGATTTGGAGCTAAATCATGTGTTTCGCATGGATTTAAAGCGATCTCGTCTGTTTCGCATGCAGTTGAAGCTAAATCATGTATATCACAGGTCTTTGAAGCTAAACGAATTGTTTCGCATGGATTTGAATATAAGCCTCCTACTTCGCATTGATT
The DNA here is from genome assembly GCF_051020955.1 of Megalopta genalis. Lineage (NCBI taxonomy): Eukaryota > Metazoa > Arthropoda > Insecta > Hymenoptera > Halictidae > Megalopta > Megalopta genalis. The sequence goes on along the minus strand of NW_027476255.1, from coordinate 120,551 downwards.
TGATGCTATATCATGTCTTTCGCATGGATTTGAAGCTAACTCGTTTGTTTCGCATGATGTTGAAGCTAAATCATGTATATCACAAGTATTTGGAGCTAATCGAATTGTTTCGCATGGATTTGAAGCTAAGCCGTCTACTTCGCATTGATTTGAAGCTAAATCATGTGTTTTGCATGGAATTGAAGCTAACTCGTTCGTTTCGCCTGCATTTCAAGCTATATCACTTCTATCCACAAGTATGTGAAGCTAAATCGTTCGTTTCGCATGGATTTGACGCTAAGCCTTCAGACTTCGCGTTGATTTGATGCTAAATCACGTGTTTCGCATGGATTTGAGGCTAGCTCGTTTGTTTCGCATGCAGTTGAAGCTAAATCATGTATATCACAATTGTTTGAAGCTAAACCATTTGTTTTGCATGGATTCGAAGATAATCCTTCTACATCGCATTGAATTGAATCTAAATCATGTGTTTCGCAAGGATTTGAAGCTAACACGTTTGTTTCGCATGCTGTTGAAGCCAACTCATGTATATTACAAGTATTTGAAGCTAAACCATCTGTTTCGTGTGGATTCGAAGGTCAGCCTTCTACATCGCATTGATTTGAAGCTAAATCATTTGTTTCACTTGGATTTGAAACTAACTCGTTTGTTTCGCATGCAGTTGAAGCTAAATCATGAATTAAACAATTATTTGAAGCTAAACCATTTGTTTCGCATGGATTTGAATCTAAGCCTTCAACTTCGCGTGGATTTGACGTTAAATCATGTGTTACGCTTGGATTTGAAGCTCACTCGTTTGTTTCGCCTGCATTTGAAGCTATATCGCTTATATCGCAATTATATGAAGCTAAATAATTTGTGTCGCATGCATTTGATGCTAATCCTTCAACTTCGCATTGAATTGAATCTAAATCATGTGTTTCGCCTGGATTCGAAACAAACTCGTTTGTTTCGCATGCAGTTGAAGCTAAATGATGTATATCACAAGTATTTGAATATAAACCATTTGTTTTGCATGGATACGAAGATAATCCTTCTACTTCGCATTGATTTGAATCTAAATCATGTTTTTCGCATGGATTTGATGCTAACTCGATTGTCTCGCATGCAGTTGAAACTAAATCATGTATATCACAAGTATTCGAAGCTAAACGATTTGTTTCGCATGGATTTGAAACAACGCCTTCTACTTCGCATTGATTTGAAGCTAAACCATTTGTTTCGCATGGATTTGAATCTAAGCCTTCAACTTCGCGTGGATTTGACGTTAAATCATGTGTTACGCTTGGATTTGAAGCTCACTCGTTTGTTTCGCCTGCATTTGAAGCTATATCGCTTATATCGCAATTATATGAAGCTAAATAATTTGTGTCGCATGCATTTGATGCTAATCCTTCAACTTCGCATTGAATTGAATCTAAATCATGTGTTTCGCCTGGATTCGAAACAAACTCGTTTGTTTCGCATGCAGTTGAAGCTAAATGATGTATATCACAAGTATTTGAATCTAAACCATTTGTTTTGCATGGATACGAAGATAATCCTTCTACTTCGCATTGATTTGAATCTAAATCATGTTTTTCGCATGGATTTGATGCTAACTCGATTGTCTCGCATGCAGTTGAAACTAAATCATGTATATCACAAGTATTCGAAGCTAAACGATTTGTTTCGCATGGATTTGAAGATAAGCCTTCTACTTCGCATTGATTTGAAGCTAAATCATGTTTTTCGCATGGTTTCTGAAGCTAACTCGTTTGTTTCGCATGCTATTGAAGCTAAATCATGTATGTCACAAGTGTTTGAAGCTAAATCATTTGTTTTGCATGGAATCGGAGATTACCCTTCTTCTTCGCACTGATTTGAAGCAAAATCATGTGTTTAGCATGGATTTGAAGCTAACTCGTTGTTTCGCATGCAGTTGAAGCTAAATCATGTATATCACAAGTATTTGAAGCTAAACCATTTGTTTCGCATGGTTTCGAAGATCAGCTTTCTGCTTCGCATTGATTTGCAGCTAAATCATGTGTTTAGCATGGATTTGAAGCTTACTCGTTTGTTTTGCATGCAGTTGAAGCTAAATCATGTATATCGCAAGTGTTTGAAGCTAACCCGTTTGATTCGCATGGATTTGATGATAAGCCTTCTACTTCGCATTGATTTGAAGCTAAATCATGTGGTTCGCATGGATTGGAAGCTTACTCGTTTGTTTTGCATGCAGTTGAAGCTAAATCATGTATAACACAAGTGTTTGAAGCTAACCCGTTTGATTCGCATGGATTTGATGATAAGCCTTCTACTTCGCATTGATTTGAAGCTAAATCATGTGGTTCGCATGGATTGGAAGCAAACTCATTTGCTTCGCCTGCATTTGAAGCTATACCACTTATATCGCAATTATCTGAAGATTATTGATTTGTTTCTTATTAACTTGAAGCTAAGCCTTCTACTTCGCATTGATTTGAAGCTAAATCATGTGTTTCTCATGGATTTGAAGCTAACTCGTTTGTTTCGCATGCAGTTGAAGCTAAATCATGTATATCACAAGTATTTGAATCTAAAACATTTGTTTGGCATGGATTCGAAGATCAGCCTTCTGCTTCGGATTGATTTGCAGCTAAATCATGTGTTTAGCATGGATTTGAAGCTAACTCGTTTGTTTCGCATGCTGTTGAAGCTAAATCATGTATATCACAAGTATTTTAATCTGCACCGTTTGTTTCGCATGGATTCGAAGATCAGACTTCTGCTTCGCATTGATTTGAAGCTAAATCATGTGTTTCGCATGGATTTGAAGCTTACTCGTTTGTTTTGCATGCAGTTGAAGCTAAATCATGTATATCACAAGTGTTTGAAGCTAACCCGTTTGATTCGCATGGATTTGATGATAAGCCTTCTACTTCGCATTGATTTGAAGCTAAATCATGTGGTTCGCATGGATTGGAAGCAAACTCATTTGCTTCGCCTGCATTTGAAGCTATACCACTTATATCCCAATTATCTGAAGATTATTGATTTGTTTCTTATTAACTTGAAGCTAAGCCTTCTACTTCGCATTGATTTGAAGCTAAATCATGTGTTTCGCATGGATTTGAAGCTAACTCGTTTGTTTCATATGCAGTTGAAGCTAAATCATGTATATCACAAGTATTTGGAGCTAAACCATTTGTTTCGCAAGGATTTGAAACAACGCCTTCTACTTCGCATTGATTTGAAGCTAAATAATTTGTTTCGCTTGGATTTGAAGCTAAGACTTCTACTTCACGTCGATTTGACGTTAAATCATATTTTTCACTGGATTTGAAGCTAACTCGTTTGTTTCGCATGCTGTTGAAGCTAAATCATGTATATCACAAGTATTTTAATCTGAACCGTTTGTTTCGCATGGATTCGAAGATCAGACTTCTGCTTCGCATTGATTTGAAGCTAAATCATGTGTTTCGCATGGATTTGAAGCTTCCTCGTTCGTTTTGCATGCAGTTGAAGCTAAATCATGTATAACACAAGCGTTTGAAGCTAACCCGTTTGATTCGCATGGATTTGATGATAAGCCTTCTACTTCGCATTGATTTGAAGCTAAATCATGTGGTTCGCATGGATTGGAAGCAAACTCATTTGCTTCGCCTGCATTTGAAGCTATACCACTTATATCGCAATTATCTGAACATTATTGATTTGTTTCTTATTAACTTGAAGCTAAGCCATCTACTTCGCATTGATTTGAAGCTAAATCATGTGTTTCGCATGGATTTGAAGCTAACTCGTTTGTTTCGCATGCAGTTGAAGCTAAATCATGTATATCACAAGTATTTGAATCTAAACCATTTGTTTCGCATGGATTCGAAGATCAGCCTTCTGCTTCGGATTGATTTGCAGCTAAATCATGTGTTTAGCATGGATTTGAAGCTAACTCGTTTGTTTCGCATGCAGTTGAAGCTAAATCATGTATATCACAAGTATTGGAAGCTAAACAATTTGTTTCGCATGTATTTGTAGATAAGCCTTCTTCTTCGTATTGATTTGACGTTAAATCACGTGTTTCGCTTGGATTTGAAGCTAACTCGTTTGTTTCGCATGCAGTTGAAGCTAAATCATGTATATCGCAAGTATTTGAAGCTAAACCATTAGTTTCGCATGGATTTGAAGATAAGCCTTATACTTCGCATTGATTTGAAGCTAAATCATGTATTTCGTGTGGATTTGAAGCTAACTCGTTTGTTTCTCCTGCATTTGAAGCAAAATCATGTATATCACACATATTTGAAGCTAATACATTTGTTTCGCATGGATTCGATGATCAGCCTTCTATTTCGCATAGATTTGAAGCTAAATCATGTGTATCGCATGGATTTGAAGCTAACTCGTTTGTTTCGCATGCAGTTGAAGCTAAGTCATGAATATCACAAGTATTTGAAGCTGAACCATTTGTTTCGAATGAATATTCTGCTAAACCATGTGTTTCGAATAAATTTGAAGCTAAATCATGAGTTTCGCATGGATTTGAAGCTAACTCGTTAGTTTTGCATGCTGTTGAAGCTAAATCATGTATATCACAAGTATTTGAAGCTAAACCAATTGTTTCGCATGGATTTGATGATAAGCCTTCTACTTTGCATTGATTTGAAGCTAAATCAAGTGTTTCGCTTGTATTTGAAGCTCACTCGTATGTTTCTCCTGCATTTGAAGCTATATCACTTATATTCGCAAGTATTTAAAGCTAAACCATACGTTTCGCATGGATTTGAAGGTAAGCCTTCTACTTCGCTTTGATTTGAAGGTCAATCATGTGATTCGCATGGATTTGAAGCTAACTCAATTGTTTCACCTGCATATGAAGCTATATCACTTATATTCGCAAGTATTTGTAGTTAAACCATTCGTTTCGCATGGATTTGAAGCTAAGCCTTCTGCTTCGCATTGATTTGAAGCTAAATCATGTGGTTCGCATGGATTTGAAGCTAACTCGTTCGTTTCGCCTGCATTTGAATCTGAATCATGTATATCACAAATATTTGAAGCTGAACCATTTGTTTCGCATGCATTTGTAACTAAGCCTACTACTTCGCATTGATTTGAAGCTGAATCATGTGTTTCGCTTGAATTTGAAGCGAACATGTTTGTTTCACATGCAGTTGAAGCTAAATCATGTATATCACAAGTATTTGCAGCTGATCCATTTGCTACGCATGAATATTAAGCTACGCCAAGTGTTACGAATGAATTTGAAGCCAGATCATGTATTTCGCCTGTGTTTGATGCTAAATCATGTATATCACAAGTATTTGAAGCTAAACCATTTGTTTCGCATGGATTCGAAGATAAGCCTTCTACTTCGTATTGATTTGAAGCGATATCATGTGTATCGCTTGGATTTGAAGCTAAACCTTCTATATCGCATTGATTTGAAGTTAAATCATGTGTTTCGCTTGGATTTGAAGCCAACACGTTTGTTTCGTCTGCATTTGAAGCTATATCACTTATATCGCAAGTGTTTGAAGCTAAATCATTTGTTTCGCATGGATTTGAAGCTAAACCTTCTACATCGCATTGATTTGAGCTAAATCATGTCTTTCGCTTGCATTTGAAGCTAACTCGCTTGCTTCGCATGCAGTGGAAGCTAAATTATGTATATCACAAGTATTTGAAGCTAAACCATTCGCTTCGCATGATTATTAAGCTAAATCACGTGTTTCGCACGGATTTGAAACTAACTCGGTTGTTTCGCCTGGATTTGAATCTAAATCATGTATATCACAAATATTTGAAGCTGAACCATTTGTTTCGCATGCATTTGTAACTAAGCCTTCTACTTCGCAATGATTTGAAGCTGAATCATGTGTTTCGCTTGAATTTGAAGCGAACATGTTTGTTTCACATGCAGTTGAAGCTTAATCATGTATATCACAAGTATTTTCAGCTGAACCATTTGCTACGCATGAATATTAAGCTAAGCCATGTGTTACGAATGATTTTGAAGCTAAATCATGTATTTCGCCTGTATTTGATGCTAAATCATGTATATCACAAGTATTTGACGCTAAACCATTTGTTTCGCATGGATTCGAAGATAAGCCTTCTACTTCCTATTGATTTGAAGCGATATCATGTGTATCGCTTGGATTTGAAGCTAAACCTTCTATATCGCATTCATTTGAAGTTAAATCATGTGTTTCGCTTGGATTTGAAGCCAACACGTTTGTTTCGTCTGCATTTGAAGCTATATCACTTATATCGCAAGTGTTTGAAGCTAAATCATTTGTTTCGCATGGATTTGAAGCTAAACCTTCTACATCGCATTGATTTGAGCTAAAACATGTCTTTCGCTTGCATTTGAAGCTAACTCGCTTGCTTCGCATGCAGTGGAAACTAAATTATGTATATCACAAGTATTTGAAGCTAAACCATTTGCTTCGCATGATTATTAAGGTAAATCACGTGTTTCGCACGGATTTGAAACTAACTCGGTTGTTTCGCCTGGATTTGAATCTAAATCATGTATATCACAAATATTTGAAGCTGAACCAATTGTTTCGCATGCATTTGTAACTAAGCCTTCTACTTCGCAATGATTTGAAGCTGAATCATGTGTTTCACATGCAGTTGAAGCTTAATGATGTATATCACAAGTATTTTCAGCTGAACCATTTGCTACGCATGAAGATTAAGCTAAGCCATGTGTTACGAATGAATTTGAAGCTAAATCATGTATTTCGCCTGTATTTGATGCTAAATCATGTATATCACAAGTATTTGACGCTGAACCATTTGTTTCGCATGGATTCGAAGATAAGCCTTCTACTTCGTATTGATTTGAAGCGATATCATGTGTATCGCTTGGATTTGAAGCTAAACCTTCTATATCGCATTGATTTGAAGTTAAATCATGTGTTTCGCTTGGATTTGAAGCTATGCCTTCTACTTCGCATTGATTTGAATCTAAATCATGTGTTTTGCATGGATTTGAAGCTAACTCGTTTGTTTCGCCAGCATTTGAAGCTATATCACTTATATTCTCAAATATTTGAATGTCAATCATTCGTTTCGCATGGATTTGAAGCTAAGCCTTCTACTTCGCATTGATTTGAGGCTAAATTATGTGCTTTGCATGGATTTGCAGCTAACTCATTTGTTTCGCATGCAATTGAATCTAAATCATGTATATCACTAGTATTTGAAGCTAAACCATTTGATTCGCATGGATTTGAATCTAAGCATTCTCCTTCGCATTGATTTGAATCTAAATCACGTGTTTCGCATGGATTTGAAACTAACTCGTTGGTTTCGCATGCAGTTGAAGCTAAATAATGTATATCACAAGTATTTGAAGCTAAACCATTTGTTTCGCATGGATTTGAAGCTAAGCCATCTACTTCGCATTGATTTGAACCTAAATCATATGTGTCCTTTGGATTTGAAGCTAACTCGTTTGTTTCGCATGCAGTTGAAGCTATATCATGTATGTCACAGGTATTTGAAGCTAAACCATTAGTTTCGCATTTATTCGAAGATAAGCCTTCTACTTCGCATTGATTTGAAGCTATATCATGTGTTTGGCATGGATTTGAAGCTAACTCGTTTGTTTCGCATGCAGTTGAAGCTAAATGATGTTTATCACAAATATTTGAAGCTAAACCATTTTTTTCACATGGATTTGAAACTAAGCCTTCTATTTCGCATGGATATGAAGCTAAATCATGTCTTTCGCTTGGATTTGAAGCTAACTCGTTTGTTTCGCCTGCATTTGAAGCTATATCACTTATATCACAAATATAAGAAGCTAAATAGATGGTGTCGCATGGATTTGATGCTAAGCCTTCTACTTCGCATTGATTTGAAGATGAATCATGTGTTTCGCTTGAATTTGAAGCAAAGCCTTCTACCTCGCATTGATATGAAGCTAAATCATGTGTTTCGTTTCGATTTGAAGCTAACTAGTTTGTTTCGCATGCAGTTGGAGCTAAATCATGTATACCACAAGTATATGTATCTAAACCATGTGTTTCGCATGAATTTGAATCTAACTCGTTTGTTTCACATACAGTTGAAGCTAAATCGTGTATATCACAAGTATTTGAAGCTGCACCATTGGTATCGCATGAATATTAAGCTAAACCATGTGTTTCGCATGAATTTGAAGCTCAAACTTCTACATCGCATGGATATGTAGCTAGAACATATGTTTTGCTTCGATTTGAAGCTAACTCGTTTGTTTAGCATGCACTTGAAGCTAAATCATGTATATCACAAGTATTAGAAGCTAAACATTTTGTTTCGCTTGGGTTTGAAGCTAAACATTCTTCGTCGCATTGATTTGAAGCTGAATCATGTGTTTCGCTTGATTTTGAAACTAAGCCTTCGACCTCGCACTGATATGAAGCTGAATCATGTGTTTTGCTTCGATTTGAAGCTAACTAGCTTACGTCGCATGCATTTGAAGCTAAATCATGTATGTCACAGGTATTTGAAGCTAAACCGTTTGATTGGCATGGATTTGAAGCTAAGCCTTCTACTTCGCATTGATTTGAAGCTAAATCATGTGTTTCGCTTGGATTTAAAGCTAACTCGTTTGTTTCGCATGCAGTTGAAGCTAAAACATGTATATTACATGTATTTAAAGCTAAACCATTTGTTTCGCATGGATTTGAAGCTAAGCCTTCTACTTCGCATGGATTTGAAGCTAAGCATTCAACTTCGCATTGATTTGAAGCTAAATCATGTGTTTCGCTTGGATTTAAAGCTAACTCGTTTGTTTCGCATGCAGTTGAAGCTAAATCATGTATATCACAAGTATTTGAAGCTGCACCATTTGATTCGCATGGATTTGAAGCTAAGCCATCTACTTCGCATTGATTTGAACCTGAATCATGTGTTTCGCTTGTATTAGAAGCTAACTCGTTTGTTTTGCATGCAGTAGAAGCTTAAATCATATATAAAACAAGTAACTGAAGCTAAACCATTTCTTTCGCATGGATTCGAAGTTCAGCCTTCTACTTCCTATTGATTTGAAGCTAAATCATGTTTTTCGCATGGATTTGAATCTAACTCGTTTGTTCCACATACAGTTGAAGCTAAATCATGTATATCACAAGTATTTGAACCTAAACCATTTTTTTCACATGGATTTGAAACTAAGCCTTCTATTTCGCATGGATATGAAGCTAAATCATTTCTTTCGCTTGGATTTGAAGCTAACTCCTTTGTTTCGCCTGCATTTGAAGCTATATCACTTATATCACAAATATAAGAAGCTAAATAGATGGTGTCGCATGGATTTGATGCTAAGCCTTCTACTTCGCATTGATTTGAAGCTGAATCATGTGTTTCGCTTGAATTTGAAGCAAAGCCTTCTACCTCGCATTGATATGAAGCTAAATCATGTGTTTCGTTTCGATTTGAAGCTAACTAGTTTGTTTCGCATGCAGTTGAAGCTAAATCATGTATACCACAAGTATATGTATCTAAACCATGTGTTTCGCATGAATTTGAAGCTAAAGCATGTCTCTCGCATGACTTTAAATCTAAATCATTTGTTTCGATTGGATTAGAAGCTAACTCGTTTGTTTCGTCTGCATTTCAAATTATTTCATCCATATTGCATGTATTCGAAGGTAAGTCATATATTTTGCATGGATTTGAAGCTATGCCTTCAACATCGAATTGATTGGAATCTAAACCATGTGTTTCGAATGGATTTGACGCTATCTCGGTTGTTTCGCCTGCAGTTGAAGCTAAATCATGTATATCACAAGTATTTGTTGCAAAACCATCTGTTTCGCATGGATTTGAAGATAAACCATTTGTTTCGCATGGATACGAAGATAAGCCTTCTTCTTCGCATTGATTTGAAACTGAATCATGTGTTTCGCATTGATATGAAGCTAAATCATGTATATCACAAGTATTAGAAGCTAAACATTTTGTTTCGCTTGGGTTTGAAACTAAACATTCTTCGTCGCATTGATTTGAAGCTGAATCATGTGTTTCGCTTGATTTTGAAACTAAGCCTTCGACCTCGCACTGATATGAAGCTGATTCATGTGTTTTGCTTCGATTTGAAGCTAACTAGCTTATGTCGCATGCATTTGAAGCTAAATCATGTATATCACAGGTATTTGAAGCTAAACCGTTTGATTGGCATGGATTTGAAGCTAAGCCTTCTACTTCGCATTGATTTGAAGCTAAATCATGTGTTTCGCTTGGATTTAAAGCTAACTCGTTTGTTTCGCATGCAGTTGAAGCTGAAACATGTATATTACATGTATTTAAAGCTAAACCATTTGTTTCGCATGGATTTGAAGCTAAGCCGTCTACTTCGCATGGATTTGAAGCTAAGCATTCAACTTCGCATTGATTTGAAGCTAAATCATGTGTTTCGCTTGGATTTAAATCTAACTCGTTTGTTTCGCATGCAGTTGAAGCTAAATCATGTATATCACAAGTATTTGAAGCTGAACCATTTGTTTCGCATGGATTTGAAGCTAAGCCTTCTACTTAGCATTGATTTTAAGCTGAATCGTGTGTTTCGCATGGATTTGTGGCAAGTCGTTTATTTCGCCTGCATTTGAAGCTATGTCACATATATTGTCAAGCATTTGAAGCTAAATCATTCGTTTAGCAATCATGTGTTTCGCATGCAGTTGAAGCTAAATCATGTATATCACAAGTATTTGAAGCTGAACCATTTGTTTCGCATGGATTTGAAGCTAAGCCTTCTACTTAGCATTGATTTGAAGCTGAATCATGTGTTTCGCTTGAATTTGAAGCGAACATGTTTGTTTCACATGCAGTTGAAGCTTAATCATGTATATCACAAGTATTTTCAGCTGAACCATTTGCTACGCATGAATATTAAGCTAAGCCATGTGTTACGAATGATTTTGAAGCTAAATCATGTATTTCGCCTGTATTTGATGCTAAATCATGTATATCACAAGTATTTGACGCTAAACCATTTGTTTCGCATGGATTCGAAGATAAGCCTTCTACTTCCTATTGATTTGAAGCGATATCATGTGTATCGCTTGGATTTGAAGCTAAACCTTCTATATCGCATTGATTTGAAGTTAAATCATGTGTTTCGCTTGGATTTGAAGCCAACACGTTTGTTTCGTCTGCATTTGAAGCTATATCACTTATATCGCAAGTGTTTGAAGCTATATCATTTGTTTCGCATGGATTTGAAGCTAAACCTTCTACATCGCATTGATTTGAGCTAAAACATGTCTTTCGCTTGCATTTGAAGCTAACTCGCTTGCTTCGCATGCAGTGGAAACTAAATTATGTATATCACAAGTATTTGAAGCTAAACCATTTGCTTCGCATGATTATTAAGGTAAATCACGTGTTTCGCACGGATTTGAAACTAACTCGGTTGTTTCGCCTGGATTTGAATCTAAATCATGTATATCACAAATATTTGAAGCTGAACCAATTGTTTCGCATGCATTTGTAACTAAGCCTTCTACTTCGCAATGATTTGAAGCTGAATCATGTGTTTCACATGCAGTTGAAGCTTAATGATGTATATCACAAGTATTTTCAGCTGAACCATTTGCTACGCATGAAGATTAAGCTAAGCCATGTGTTACGAATGAATTTGAAGCTAAATCATGTATTTCGCCTGTATTTGATGCTAAATCATCTATATCACAAGTATTTGACGCTGAACCATTTGTTTCGTATGGATTCGAAGATAAGCCTTCTACTTCGTATTGATTTGAAGCGATATCATGTGTATCGCTTGGATTTGAAGCTAAACCTTCTATATCGCATTGATTTGAAGTTAAATCATGTGTTTCGCTTGGATTTGAAGCTATGCCTTCTACTTCGCATTGATTTGAATCTAAATCATGTGTTTTGCATGGATTTGAAGCTAACTCGTTTGTTTCGCCAGCATTTGAAGCTATATCACTTATATTCGCAAATATTTGAATGTCAATCATTCGTTTCGCATGGATTTGAAGCTAAGCCTTCTACTTCGCATTGATTTGAGGCTAAATTATGTGCTTTGCATGGATTTGCAGCTAACTCATTTGTTTCGCATGCAATTGAATCTAAATCATGTATATCACTAGTATTTGAAGCTAAACCATTTGATTCGCATGGATTTGAATCTAAGCATTCTCCTTCGCATTGATTTGAATCTAAATCACGTGTTTCGCATGGATTTGAAACTAACTCGTTGGTTTCGCATGCAGTTGAAGCTAAATAATGTATATCACAAGTATTTGAAGCTAAACCATTTGTTTCGCATGGATTTGAAGCTAAGCCATCTACTTCGCATTGATTTGAACCTAAATCATATGTGTCCTTTGGATTTGAAGCTAACTCGTTTGTTTCGCATGCAGTTGAAGCTATATCATGTATGTCACAGGTATTTGAAGCTAAACCATTAGTTTCGCATTTATTCGAAGATAAGCCTTCTACTTCGCATTGATTTGAAGCTATATCATGTGTTTGGCATGGATTTGAAGCTAACTCGTTTGTTTCGCATGCAGTTGAAGCTAAATGATGTTTATCACAAATATTTGAAGCTAAACCATTTTTTTCACATGGATTTGAAACTAAGCCTTCTATTTCGCATGGATATGAAGCTAAATCATGTCTTTCGCTTGGATTTGAAGCTAACTCGTTTGTTTCGCCTGCATTTGAAGCTATATCACTTATATCACAAATATAAGAAGCTAAATAGATGGTGTCGCATGGATTTGATGCTAAGCCTTCTACTTCGCATTGATTTGAAGCTGAATCATGTGTTTCGCTTGAATTTGAAGCAAAGCCTTCTACCTCGCATTGATATGAAGCTAAATCATGTGTTTCGTTTCGATTTGAAGCTAACTAGTTTGTTTCGCATGCAGTTGAAGCTAAATCATGTATACCACAAGTATATGTATCTAAACCATGTGTTTCGCATGAATTTGAATCTAACTCGTTTGTTTCACATACAGTTGAAGCTAAATCGTGTATATCACAAGTATTTGAAGCTGCACCATTGGTATCGCATGAATATTAAGCTAAACCATGTGTTTCGCATGAATTTGAAGCTCAAACTTCTACATCGCATGGATATGTAGCTAGAACATATGTTTTGCTTCGATTTGAAGCTAACTCGTTTGTTTAGCATGCACTTGAAGCTAAATCATGTATATCACAAGTATTAGAAGCTAAACATTTTGTTTCGCTTGGGTTTGAAGCTAAACATTCTTCGTCGCATTGATTTGAAGCTGAATCATGTGTTTCGCTTGATTTTGAAACTAAGCCTTCGACCTCGCACTGATATGAAGCTGAATCATGTGTTTTGCTTCGATTTGAAGCTAACTAGCTTACGTCGCATGCATTTGAAGCTAAATCATGTATATCACAGGTATTTGAAGCAAAACCGTTTGATTGGCATGGATTTGAAGCTAAGCCTTCTACTTCGCATTGATTTGAAGCTAAATCATGTGTTTCGCTTGGATTTAAAGCTAACTCGTTTGTTTCGCATGCAGTTGAAGCTAAAACATGTATATTACATGTATTTAAAGCTAAACCATTTGTTTCGCATGGATTTGAAGCTAAGCCTTCTACTTCGCATGGATTTGAAGCTAAGCATTCAACTTCGCATTGATTTGAAGCTAAATCATGTGTTTCGCTTGGATTTAAAGCTAACTCGTTTGTTTCGCATGCAGTTGAAGCTAAATCATGTATATCACAAGTATTTGAAGCTGCACCATTTGATTCGCATGGATTTGAAGCTAAGCCATCTACTTCGCATTGATTTGAACCTGAATCATGTGTTTCGCTTGTATTAGAAGCTAACTCGTTTGTTTTGCATGCAGTAGAAGCTTAAATTATATATAAAACAAGTAACTGAAGCTAAACCATTTCTTTCGCATGGATTCGAAGTTCAGCCTTCTACTTCCTATTGATTTGAAGCTAAATCATGTTTTTCGCATGGATTTGAATCTAACTCGTTTGTTTCACATACAGTTGAAGCTAAATCATGTATATCACAAGTATTTGAACCTAAACCATTTTTTTCACATGGATATGAAACTAAGCCTTCTATTTCGCATGGATATGAAGCTAAATCATGTCTTTCGCTTGGATTTGAAGCTAACTCGTTTGTTTCGCCTGCATTTGAAGCTATATCACTTATATCACAAATATAAGAAGCTAAATAGATGGTGTCGCATGGATTTGATGCTAAGCCTTCTACTTCGCATTGATTTGAAGCTGAATCATGTGTTTCGCTTGAATTTGAAGCAAAGCCTTCTACCTCGCATTGATATGAAGCTAAATCATGTGTTTCGTTTCGATTTGAAGCTAACTAGTTTGTTTCGCATGCAGTTGCAGCTAAATCATGTATACCACAAGTATATGTATCTAAACCATGTGTTTCGCATGAATTTGAAGCTAAAGCATGTCTCTCGCATGACTTTAAATCTAAATCATTTGTTTCGATTGGATTAGAAGCTAACTCGTTTGTTTCGTCTGCATTTCAAATTATTTCATCCATATTGCAAGTATTCGAAGGTAAGTCATATATTTTGCATGGATTTGAAGCTATGCCTTCAACATCGAATTGATTGGAATCTAAACCATGTGTTTCGAATGGATTTGACGCTATCTCGGTTGTTTCGCCTGCAGTTGAAGCTAAATCATGTATAAAACAAGTATTTGAACCTAAACTGTACGTTTCGCATGGAATTGAATCTAACCCATGTGTGTCGAATGAATTTGAAGCTAAATCATTTGCTTCGCATGGATTTTAAGCTAACTCGTTTGTTTCGCATGCAGTTGAAGCTAAATCATGTATATCACAAGTATTTGTTGCAAAACCATCTGTTTCGCATGGATTTGAAGATAAACCATTTATTTCGCATGGATACGAAGATAAGCCTTCTTCTTCGCATTGATTTGAAACTGAATCATGTGTTTCGCATTGATATGAAGCTAAATCATGTATATCACAAGTATTTGAAGCTAAACCATTTGTTTCGCGTGATTTCGAAGATCAGCCTTCTACTTCGCATTGATTTGAAGCTAAACCATGTGTTTTGCATGATTTTGAACCTAAATGTTGTGTTTCGCATGGATTTGAATCTAACTCGTTTGTTTCACATACAGTTGAAGCTAAATCGTGTATATCACAAGTATTTGAAGCTGCACCATTCGTATCGCATGAATATTAAGCTTAAACCATATGTTTCGCATGAATTTGAAGCTCAAACTTCTACATCGCACGGATATGTAGCTAAAACATGTGTTTCGCTTCGATTTGAAGCTAACTCGTTTGTTTAGCATGCACTTGAAGCTAAATCATGTATATCACAAGTATTAGAAGCTAAACATTTTGTTTCGCTTGGGTTTGAAGCTAAACATTCTTCGTCGCATTGATTTGAAGCTGAATCATGTGTTTCGCTTGAGTTTGAAACTAAGCCTTCGACCTCGCACTGATATGAAGCTGAATCATGTGTTTTGCTTCGATTTGAAGCTAACTAGCTTATGTCGCATGCATTTGAAGCTAAATCATGTATATCACAGGTATTTGAAGCTAAACCGTTTGATTGGCATGGATTTGAAGCTAAGCCTTCTACTTCGCATTGATTTGAAGCTAAATCATGTGTTTCGCTTGGATTTAAAGCTAACTCGTTTGTTTCGCATGCAGTTGAAGCTAAAACATGTATATTACATGTATTTAAAGCTAAACCATTTGTTTCGCATGGATTTGAAGCTAAGCCGTCTACTTCGCATGGATTTGAAGCTAAGCATTCAACTTCGCATTGATTTGAAGCTAAATCATGTGTTTCGCTTGGATTTAAAGCTAACTCGTTTGTTTCGCATGCAGTTGAAGCTAAATCATGTATATCACAAGTATTTGAAGCTGAACCATTTGTTTCGCATGGATTTGAAGCTAAGCCTTCTACTTAGCATTGATTTTAAGCTGAATCGTGTGTTTCGCATGGATTTGTGGCAAGTCGTTTATTTCGCCTGCATTTGAAGCTATGTCACATATATTGTCAAGCATTTGAAGCTAAATCATTCGTTTAGCAATCATGTGTTTCGCATGCAGTTGAAGCTAAATCATGTATATCACAAGTATTTGAAGCTGAACCATTTGTTTCGCATGGATTTGAAGCTAAGCCTTCTACTTAGCATTGATTTTAAGCTGAATCGTGTGTTTCGCATGGATTTATGGCAAGTCGTTTATTTCGCCTGCATTTGAAGCTATGTCACATATATTGTCAAGCATTTGAAGCTAAATCATTCGTTTAGCAATCATGTGTTTCGCATGGATTTGAAGCTAACTCGATTATTTCGCATGCAGTTGAAGCTAAATCATATATATAACAAGTATTTGAAACTAGATCATTTGTGTCGCATGGAGTTGAAGCTAAGCCATCTACTTAGCATTGATTTTAAGCTGAATCGTGTGTTTCGCATGGATTTGAGGCAAACTCGTCTATTTCGCCTGCATTTGAAGCTATGTCAGATATATTGACAAGCATTTGAAGCTAAATCATTCGTATAGCAATTATGTGTTTCGCATGGATTTGAAGCTAAGCCTTCTACTTCGCATTGATTTGAAGCTAAGTCATGTGTTTCGCTTGGATTTAAAGCTAACTCGTTTGTTTCGCATGCAGTTGAAGCTAAATCATGTATATTACATGTATTTAAAGCTAAACCATTTGTTTCACATGGATTTGAAGCTAAGCCTTCTACTTCGCATGGATTTGAAGCTAAGCCTTCTACTTCGCATTGATTTTAAGCTAAATCATGTGTTTCGCTTGGATTTGAAGCTAACTCGTTTGTTTCGCCTGCATTTGAAGCTATATCACTTATATCACAAATATAAGAAGCTAAATAGATGGTGCCGCATGGATTTGATGCTAAGCCTGCTACTTCGCATTGATTTGAAGCTGAATCATGTGTTTCGCTTGAATTTGAAGCAAAGCCTTCTACCTCGCATTGATATGAAGCTAAATCATGTGTTTCGTTTCGATTTGAAGCTAACTAGTTTGTTTCGCATGCAGTTGAAGCTAAATCATGTATATCACAAGTATTTGAAGCTGCACCATTTGATTCGCATGGATTTGAAGCTAAGCCATCTACTTCGCATTGATTTGAACCTGAATCATGTGTTTCGCTTGTATTAGAAGCAAACTCGTTTGTTTCGTCTGCATTTCAAATTATTTCATCCATATTGCAAGTATTTGAAGGTAAGTCATATATTTTGCAAGGATTTGAAGCTATGCCTTCAACATCGAATTGATTGGAATCTAAACCATGTGTTTCGAATGGATTTGACGCTATCTCGGTTGTTTCGCCTGCAGTTGAAGCTATATCATGTATAAAACAAGTATTTGAAGCTAAACTGTACGTTTCGCATGGAATTGAATCTAACCCATGTGTGTCGAATGAATTTAAAGCTAAATCATTTGCTTCGCATGGATTTTAAGCTAACTCGTTTGTTTCGCATGCAGTTCAAGCTAAATCATGTATATCACAAGTATTTGTTGCTAAACCATCTGTTTCGCATGGATTTGAAGATAAACCATTTGTTTCGCATGGATACGAAGATAAGTCTTCTTCTTCGCATTGATTTGAAGCTGAATCATGTGTTTCGCATTGATATGAAGCTAAATCATGTATATCACAAGTATTTGAAGCTAAACCATTTGTTTCGCGTGATTTCGAAGATCAGCCTTCTACTTCGCATTGATTTGAAGCTAAACCATGTGTTTCGCATGATTTTGAACCTAAATCATGTTTTCGCATGGATTTGAAGCTAACTCGTTGGATTCGCATGCAGTTGAAGCTAAATCATGTATATCAGAAGTATTTGAAGCTAAACCATTTGTTTCGAATTGATTTGAAGATCAGCCTTCTGTTTCGCATTGATTTGAAGCTAAATCATGTGTTTCGCATGGATTTGAATCTAACTCGTTTGATTCGCATGCAGTTGAAGTTAAATCATGTATAAAACAAGTATTTGAAGCTAAACCATTTGTTTCGAATTGATTTGAAGATCAGCCTTCTGCTTCGCATTGATTTGAAGCTAAATCATGTGTTTCGCATGGATTTGAAGCTAACTCGATTGTTTCGCATGCAGTTGAAGCTATATCACTTATATCGCAAGTATTTGAAGCTAAATCATTTGCGTCGAATGGATTTGGAGCTAAGCCTTCTAATTCGCATTGATTTGAAGCTAAATCATGTGTTTTGCATGGCTTTGAAGCTAACTCGTTTGTTTTGCCTGCATTTGAAGCTATATCACTTATATTCGCAAGTATTTGAAGCTCAGTCAATTGTTTCGCATTGATTAGAAGCTAAGCCTTCTACTTCGCATTGATTTGATGCTAAATCTTGTGTTTCGCATGGATTTGAAGCTAACTCGTTTGTTTGGCCTGCAGTTGAAGTTAAATCATGTATATCACAAGTATTTGAAGCTGAACCATTTGTTTCGTATGAATAATAAGCTAAACCATGTGTTTCGCATGAATTTGGATCCAAATCATATGTTTTGTATGGATTTGAATCTAGCTCGTTTGTTTCTCCTGCATTTGAAGCTAAATCATGTATATCAGAAGTATTTGAAGCTAAACCATTTGCTTCGCTTGGATTCGAAGATAAGCCTTCTACTTCGAATTGAATTGAAGCTAAATCATGTGTTTCGCATGGATTTGAAGCTAACTCGTTTGTTTCGCATGCGGTTGAAGCTAAATCATGTATGTCACAAGTATTTGAAGCTAAACCATTTGTTTCGAATGGATTTAAAGATCAGCCTTCTGTTTCGCATTGATTTGAAGCTAAATCATGTGTTTCGCATGGATTTGAAGCTAACTCGTTTGTTTCGCCTGCGTTTGAAGATAAATCATGTATATCACAAGTATTTGAAGCTAAACCATTTGATGCGCATGGATTTGAAGCTAATCCTTCTACTTCGCATTGATTTGAAGTTAAATCATGTATTACGCTTGGATTTAAAGCTCACTCGTTTGTTTCGCCTGCATTTGAAGGTATATCACTTATATTCGCCAGTATTTGAAGATACATCATTCGTTTCGCATGCATTTGAAGCTAGGCCTCCTACTTCGTATTGATTTGATGCTAAATCATGTATTTCGCTTGGATTTGATGCTAACACGTTTGTTGCGCATACAGTTCAAGCTGAGTCATATATATCACAAGTATTTGCAGCTGAACCATTTGTTGCGCATGGTTTTGCAGCCAAGCCTTCTACTTCGCATTGATTTGAAGTTGAATCATGTGTTTCGCTTGAATTTGAAGCTAATACGTCTGTTTCACATGCAGTTGAAGCCAAATCATGTATATTACAAGTATTTGAAGCTGAACCATATGTTTCGCACGAATATTAAGCTAAACCATGTGTTTCGAATGAAAATGAAGCTAAATCATGTGTTTTGAATGGATTTAAAGCTAACTCGTTTGTTTCGCATGCAGTTGAAGCTAAATCAGGCATATCACAAGTATTTGAAGCTGAACCATTTGTTTCGCATGGATTTGAAGCTAAGCCTTCTACTTAGCATTGATTTTAAGCTGAATCGTGTGTTTCGCATGGATTTGTGGCAAGTCGTTTATTTCGCCTGCATTTGAAGCTATGTCACATATATTCTCAAGCATTTGAAGCTAAATCATTCGTTTAGCAATCATGTGTTTCGCATGGATTTGAAGCTAACTCGATTATTTCGCCTGCAGTTGAAGCTAAATCATGTATATCACAAGTATTTGAAGCTAAACCATTTGTTTCGCATGGATTCGAAGATCAGCATTCTGCGTCGCATTGATTTGATGTTAAATCATATGTTTCGCATGGATTTGAATCTATCTCGTTTGTTTCGCATGCACTTCAATATAAATCAAGCATATCACAAGTATTTGAATCTAAACCGTTTGGTTCGCATGGATTCGAAGGTAACCCTTCCACTTCGTATTGATTTGAAGTTAAATCATGAGTTTCGCATGAATTTTAAGCTAACTCGTTTGTTTCGCCAGCAGTTGAAGCTAAATCATGTATATCACAAGTATTTGAAGCTAAACCATTTGTTTCGCATGGATTCGAAGATCAGCATTCTGCGTCGCATTGATTTGAAGCTAAATCATGTGGTTCGCATGGATTTGAAGCTATCTCGTTTGTTACGCATGCACTTGAATCTAAATCATGTGTATCACAAGTATTTGAAGCTAAACCATTTGATTCGCGTGGATGTGAAGCTAGGCCTTCTACTTCGCATTGATTTGAAGCTAAATCATGTGTTTCGCATGGATTTGAAGCTAACTCGTTTGTTTCGCCTGCATTTCAAGCTATATCACTTCTATTCACAAGTATGTGAAGCTAAATCATTCGTTTCGCTTGGATTTGACGCTAAGCCTTCAACTTCGCGTTGACTTGATGCTAAATCACGTGTTTCGCATGGATTTGAGGCTAGCTCGTTTGTTTCGCATGCAGTTGAAGCTAAATCAGGTATATCACAAGTGTTTGAAGCTAAACCATTTGTTCTGCATGGATTCGAAGATAATCCTTCTACTTCGCATTGATTTGAAGCTAAATCATACGTTTCGCATGGATTTAAAGCTAACTCGTTTGTTTCGCATGCAGTTGAAGCTAAATCATGTATATCAAAGGTCTTTGAAGCTAAACCATTTGATTCGCATGGATTTGAAGCTATCTCGTTTGTTTCGCATGCACTTGAATCTAAATCATGTATATCACAAGTATTTGAAGCTAAACCATTTGATTCCCATGGATTTAAAGCTATGCCTTCTACTTCGCATGATTTGGAGTTAAATCATGTGTTTCGCATGGATTTGAATCTATCTCGTTCGTTTCGCATGCACTTGAATATAAATCAAGCATATCACAAGTATTTGAAACAAAACCTTTTGATTTGCATGGATTTGAAGCTAAGCCTTCTACCTCGCATTGATTTGAAGACAAATCATGTGTTTCGCTTGGATTTGAAGCTCAGCATTCTACTTCGCACTGATTTGAAGCTAAATAATGTGTTTCGCTTGGATTTTAAGCTAACTCGTTTGTTTCACATACAGTTGAAGCTAAATCGTGTATATCACAAGTATTTGAAGCTGCACCATTGGTATCGCATGAATATTAAGCTAAACCATGTGTTTCGCATGAATTTGAAGCTCAAACTTCTACATCGCATGGATATGTAGCTAGAACATATGTTTTGCTTCGATTTGAAGCTAACTCGTTTGTTTAGCATGCACTTGAAGCTAAATCATGTATATCACAAGTATTAGAAGCTAAACATTTTGTTTCGCTTGGGTTTGAAGCTAAACATTCTTCGTCGCATTGATTTGAAGCTGAATCATGTGTTTCGCTTGATTTTGAAACTAAGCCTTCGACCTCGCACTGATATGAAGCTGAATCATGTGTTTTGCTTCGATTTGAAGCTAACTAGCTTACGTCGCATGCATTTGAAGCTAAATCATGTATATCACAGGTATTTGAAGCAAAACCGTTTGATTGGCATGGATTTGAAGCTAAGCCTTCTACTTCGCATTGATTTGAAGCTAAATCATGTGTTTCGCTTGGATTTAAAGCTAACTCGTTTGTTTCGCATGCAGTTGAAGCTAAAACATGTATATTACATGTAATTAAAGCTAAACCATTTGTTTCGCATGGATTTGAAGCTAAGCCTTCTACTTCGCATGGATTTGAAGCTAAGCATTCAACTTCGCATTGATTTGAAGCTAAATCATGTGTTTCGCTTGGATTTAAAGCTAACTCGTTTGTTTCGCATGCAGTTGAAGCTAAATCATGTATATCACAAGTATTTGAAGCTGCACCATTTGATTCGCATGGATTTGAAGCTAAGCCATCTACTTCGCATTGATTTGAACCTGAATCATGTGTTTCGCTTGTATTAGAAGCTAACTCGTTTGTTTTGCATGCAGTAGAAGCTTAAATTATATATAAAACAAGTAACTGAAGCTAAACCATTTCTTTCGCATGGATTCGAAGTTCAGCCTTCTACTTCCTATTGATTTGAAGCTAAATCATGTTTTTCGCATGGATTTGAATCTAACTCGTTTGTTTCACATACAGTTGAAGCTAAATCATGTATATCACAAGTATTTGAACCTAAACCATTTTTTTCACATGGATTTGAAACTAAGCCTTCTATTTCGCATGGATATGAAGCTAAATCATGTCTTTCGCTTGGATTTGAAGCTAACTCGTTTGTTTCGCCTGCATTTGAAGCTATATCACTTATATCACAAATATAAGAAGCTAAATAGATGGTGTCGCATGGATTTGATGCTAAGCCTTCTACTTCGCATTGATTTGAAGCTGAATCATGTGTTTCGCTTGAATTTGAAGCAAAGCCTTCTACCTCGCATTGATATGAAGCTAAATCATGTGTTTCGTTTCGATTTGAAGCTAACTAGTTTGTTTCGCATGCAGTTGCAGCTAAATCATGTATACCACAAGTATATGTATCTAAACCATGTGTTTCGCATGAATTTGAAGCTAAAGCATGTCTCTCGCATGACTTTAAATCTAAATCATTTGTTTCGATTGGATTAGAAGCTAACTCGTTTGTTTCGTCTGCATTTCAAATTATTTCATCCATATTGCAAGTATTCGAAGGTAAGTCATATATTTTGCATGGATTTGAAGCTATGCCTTCAACATCGAATTGATTGGAATCTAAACCATGTGTTTCGAATGGATTTGACGCTATCTCGGTTGTTTCGCCTGCAGTTGAAGCTAAATCATGTATAAAACAAGTATTTGAACCTAAACTGTACGTTTCGCATGGAATTGAATCTAACCCATGTGTGTCGAATGAATTTGAAGCTAAATCATTTGCTTCGCATGGATTTTAAGCTAACTCGTTTGTTTCGCATGCAGTTGAAGCTAAATCATGTATATCACAAGTATTTGTTGCAAAACCATCTGTTTCGCATGGATTTGAAGATAAACCATTTATTTCGCATGGATACGAAGATAAGCCTTCTTCTTCGCATTGATTTGAAACTGAATCATGTGTTTCGCATTGATATGAAGCTAAATCATGTATATCACAAGTATTTGAAGCTAAACCATTTGTTTCGCGTGATTTCGAAGATCAGCCTTCTACTTCGCATTGATTTGAAGCTAAACCATGTGTTTTGCATGATTTTGAACCTAAATGTTGTGTTTCGCATGGATTTGAATCTAACTCGTTTGTTTCACATACAGTTGAAGCTAAATCGTGTATATCACAAGTATTTGAAGCTGCACCATTCGTATCGCATGAATATTAAGCTTAAACCATATGTTTCGCATGAATTTGAAGCTCAAACTTCTACATCGCACGGATATGTAGCTAAAACATGTGTTTCGCTTCGATTTGAAGCTAACTCGTTTGTTTAGCATGCACTTGAAGCTAAATCATGTATATCACAAGTATTAGAAGCTAAACATTTTGTTTCGCTTGGGTTTGAAGCTAAACATTCTTCGTCGCATTGATTTGAAGCTGAATCATGTGTTTCGCTTGAGTTTGAAACTAAGCCTTCGACCTCGCACTGATATGAAGCTGAATCATGTGTTTTGCTTCGATTTGAAGCTAACTAGCTTATGTCGCATGCATTTGAAGCTAAATCATGTATATCACAGGTATTTGAAGCTAAACCGTTTGATTGGCATGGATTTGAAGCTAAGCCTTCTACTTCGCATTGATTTGAAGCTAAATCATGTGTTTCGCTTGGATTTAAAGCTAACTCGTTTGTTTCGCATGCAGTTGAAGCTAAAACATGTATATTACATGTATTTAAAGCTAAACCATTTGTTTCGCATGGATTTGAAGCTAAGCCGTCTACTTCGCATGGATTTGAAGCTAAGCATTCAACTTCGCATTGATTTGAAGCTAAATCATGTGTTTCGCTTGGATTTAAAGCTAACTCGTTTGTTTCGCATGCAGTTGAAGCTAAATCATGTATATCACAAGTATTTGAAGCTGAACCATTTGTTTCGCATGGATTTGAAGCTAAGCCTTCTACTTAGCATTGATTTTAAGCTGAATCGTGTGTTTCGCATGGATTTGTGGCAAGTCGTTTATTTCGCCTGCATTTGAAGCTATGTCACATATATTGTCAAGCATTTGAAGCTAAATCATTCGTTTAGCAATCATGTGTTTCGCATGCAGTTGAAGCTAAATCATGTATATCACAAGTATTTGAAGCTGAACCATTTGTTTCGCATGGATTTGAAGCTAAGCCTTCTACTTAGCATTGATTTTAAGCTGAATCGTGTGTTTCGCATGGATTTGTGGCAAGTCGTTTATTTCGCCTGCATTTGAAGCTATGTCACATATATTGTCAAGCATTTGAAGCTAAATCATTCGTTTAGCAATCATGTGTTTCGCATGCAGTTGAAGCTAAATCATGTATATCACAAGTATTTGAAGCTGAACCATTTGTTTCGCATGGATTTGAAGCTAAGCCTTCTACTTAGCATTGATTTTAAGCTGAATCGTGTGTTTCGCATGGATTTGTGGCAAGTCGTTTATTTCGCCTGCATTTGAAGCTATGTCACATATATTGTCAAGCATTTGAAGCTAAATCATTCGTTTAGCAATCATGTGTTTCGCATGGATTTGAAGCTAACTCGATTATTTCGCATGCAGTTGAAGCTAAATCATATATATAACAAGTATTTGAAACTAGATCATTTGTGTCGCATGGAGTTGAAGCTAAGCCATCTACTTAGCATTGATTTTAAGCTGAATCGTGTGTTTCGCATGGATTTGAGGCAAACTCGTCTATTTCGCCTGCATTTGAAGCTATGTCAGATATATTGACAAGCATTTGAAGCTAAATCATTCGTATAGCAATTATGTGTTTCGCATGGATTTGAAGCTAAGCCTTCTACTTCGCATTGATTTGAAGCTAAGTCATGTGTTTCGCTTGGATTTAAAGCTAACTCGTTTGTTTCGCATGCAGTTGAAGCTAAATCATGTATATTACATGTATTTAAAGCTAAACCATTTGTTTCACATGGATTTGAAGCTAAGCCTTCTACTTCGCATGGATTTGAAGCTAAGCCTTCTACTTCGCATTGATTTTAAGCTAAATCATGTGTTTCGCTTGGATTTGAAGCTAACTCGTTTGTTTCGCCTGCATTTGAAGCTATATCACTTATATCACAAATATAAGAAGCTAAATAGATGGTGTCGCATGGATTTGATGCTAAGCCTTCTACTTCGCATTGATTTGAAGCTGAATCATGTGTTTCGCTTGAATTTGAAGCAAAGCCTTCTACCTCGCATTGATATGAAGCTAAATCATGTGTTTCGTTTCGATTTGAAGCTAACTAGTTTGTTTCGCATGCAGTTGAAGCTAAATCATGTATATCACAAGTATTTGAAGCTGCACCATTTGATTCGCATGGATTTGAAGCTAAGCCATCTACTTCGCATTGATTTGAACCTGAATCATGTGTTTCGCTTGTATTAGAAGCAAACTCGTTTGTTTCGTCTGCATTTCAAATTATTTCATCCATATTGCAAGTATTTGAAGGTAAGTCATATATTTTGCAAGGATTTGAAGCTATGCCTTCAACATCGAATTGATTGGAATCTAAACCATGTGTTTCGAATGGATTTGACGCTATCTCGGTTGTTTCGCCTGCAGTTGAAGCTATATCATGTATAAAACAAGTATTTGAAGCTAAACTGTACGTTTCGCATGGAATTGAATCTAACCCATGTGTGTCGAATGAATTTAAAGCTAAATCATTTGCTTCGCATGGATTTTAAGCTAACTCGTTTGTTTCGCATGCAGTTCAAGCTAAATCATGTATATCACAAGTATTTGTTGCTAAACCATCTGTTTCGCATGGATTTGAAGATAAACCATTTGTTTCGCATGGATACGAAGATAAGTCTTCTTCTTCGCATTGATTTGAAGCTGAATCATGTGTTTCGCATTGATATGAAGCTAAATCATGTATATCACAAGTATTTGAAGCTAAACCATTTGTTTCGCGTGATTTCGAAGATCAGCCTTCTACTTCGCATTGATTTGAAGCTAAACCATGTGTTTCGCATGATTTTGAACCTAAATCATGTTTTCGCATGGATTTGAAGCTAACTCGTTGGATTCGCATGCAGTTGAAGCTAAATCATGTATATCAGAAGTATTTGAAGCTAAACCATTTGTTTCGAATTGATTTGAAGATCAGCCTTCTGTTTCGCATTGATTTGAAGCTAAATCATGTGTTTCGCATGGATTTGAATCTAACTCGTTTGATTCGCATGCAGTTGAAGTTAAATCATGTATAAAACAAGTATTTGAAGCTAAACCATTTGTTTCGAATTGATTTGAAGATCAGCCTTCTGCTTCGCATTGATTTGAAGCTAAATCATGTGTTTCGCATGGATTTGAAGCTAACTCGATTGTTTCGCATGCAGTTGAAGCTATATCACTTATATCGCAAGTATTTGAAGCTAAATCATTTGCGTCGAATGGATTTGGAGCTAAGCCTTCTAATTCGCATTGATTTGAAGCTAAATCATGTGTTTTGCATGGCTTTGAAGCTAACTCGTTTGTTTTGCCTGCATTTGAAGCTATATCACTTATATTCGCAAGTATTTGAAGCTCAGTCAATTGTTTCGCATTGATTAGAAGCTAAGCCTTCTACTTCGCATTGATTTGATGCTAAATCTTGTGTTTCGCATTTGAAGCTAACTCGTTTGTTTGGCCTGCAGTTGAAGTTAAATCATGTATATCACAAGTATTTGAAGCTGAACCATTTGTTTCGTATGAATAATAAGCTAAACCATGTGTTTCGCATGAATTTGGATCCAAATCATATGTTTTGTATGGATTTGAATCTAGCTCGTTTGTTTCTCCTGCATTTGAAGCTAAATCATGTATATCAGAAGTATTTGAAGCTAAACCATTTGCTTCGCTTGGATTCGAAGATAAGCCTTCTACTTCGCATGGATTTGAAGCTAAGCATTCAACTTCGCATTGATTTGAAGCTAAATCATGTGTTTCGCTTGGATTTAAAGCTAACTCGTTTGTTTCGCATGCAGTTGAAGCTAAATCATGTATATCACAAGTATTTGAAGCTGCACCATTTGATTCGCATGGATTTGAAGCTAAGCCATCTACTTCGCATTGATTTGAACCTGAATCATGTGTTTCGCTTGTATTAGAAGCTAACTCGTTTGTTTTGCATGCAGTAGAAGCTTAAATTATATATAAAACAAGTAACTGAAGCTAAACCATTTCTTTCGCATGGATTCGAAGTTCAGCCTTCTACTTCCTATTGATTTGAAGCTAAATCATGTTTTTCGCATGGATTTGAATCTAACTCGTTTGTTTCACATACAGTTGAAGCTAAATCATGTATATCACAAGTATTTGAACCTAAACCATTTTTTTCACATGGATTTGAAACTAAGCCTTCTATTTCGCATGGATATGAAGCTAAATCATGTCTTTCGCTTGGATTTGAAGCTAACTCGTTTGTTTCGCCTGCATTTGAAGCTATATCACTTATATCACAAATATAAGAAGCTAAATAGATGGTGTCGCATGGATTTGATGCTAAGCCTTCTACTTCGCATTGATTTGAAGCTGAATCATGTGTTTCGCTTGAATTTGAAGCAAAGCCTTCTACCTCGCATTGATATGAAGCTAAATCATGTGTTTCGTTTCGATTTGAAGCTAACTAGTTTGTTTCGCATGCAGTTGCAGCTAAATCATGTATACCACAAGTATATGTATCTAAACCATGTGTTTCGCATGAATTTGAAGCTAAAGCATGTCTCTCGCATGACTTTAAATCTAAATCATTTGTTTCGATTGGATTAGAAGCTAACTCGTTTGTTTCGTCTGCATTTCAAATTATTTCATCCATATTGCAAGTATTCGAAGGTAAGTCATATATTTTGCATGGATTTGAAGCTATGCCTTCAACATCGAATTGATTGGAATCTAAACCATGTGTTTCGAATGGATTTGACGCTATCTCGGTTGTTTCGCCTGCAGTTGAAGCTAAATCATGTATAAAACAAGTATTTGAACCTAAACTGTACGTTTCGCATGGAATTGAATCTAACCCATGTGTGTCGAATGAATTTGAAGCTAAATCATTTGCTTCGCATGGATTTTAAGCTAACTCGTTTGTTTCGCCTGCAGTTGAAGCTAAATCATGTATATCACAAGTATTTGAAGCTAAACCATTTGTTTCGCATGGATTCGAAGATCAGCATTCTGCGTCGCATTGATTTGAAGCTAAATCATGTGGTTCGCATGGATTTGAAGCTATCTCGTTTGTTACGCATGCACTTGAATCTAAATCATGTGTATCACAAGTATTTGAAGCTAAACCATTTGATTCGCGTGGATGTGAAGCTAGGCCTTCTACTTCGCATTGATTTGAAGCTAAATCATGTGTTTCGCATGGATTTGAAGCTAACTCGTTTGTTTCGCCTGCATTTCAAGCTATATCACTTCTATTCACAAGTATGTGAAGCTAAATCATTCGTTTCGCTTGGATTTGACGCTAAGCCTTCAACTTCGCGTTGACTTGATGCTAAATCACGTGTTTCGCATGGATTTGAGGCTAGCTCGTTTGTTTCGCATGCAGTTGAAGCTAAATCAGGTATATCACAAGTGTTTGAAGCTAAACCATTTGTTCTGCATGGATTCGAAGATAATCCTTCTACTTCGCATTGATTTGAAGCTAAATCATACGTTTCGCATGGATTTAAAGCTAACTCGTTTGTTTCGCATGCAGTTGAAGCTAAATCATGTATATCAAAGGTCTTTGAAGCTAAACCATTTGATTCGCATGGATTTGAAGCTATCTCGTTTGTTTCGCATGCACTTGAATCTAAATCATGTATATCACAAGTATTTGAAGCTAAACCATTTGATTCCCATGGATTTAAAGCTATGCCTTCTACTTCGCATGATTTGGAGTTAAATCATGTGTTTCGCATGGATTTGAATCTATCTCGTTCGTTTCGCATGCACTTGAATATAAATCAAGCATATCACAAGTATTTGAAACAAAACCTTTTGATTTGCATGGATTTGAAGCTAAGCCTTCTACCTCGCATTGATTTGAAGACAAATCATGTGTTTCGCTTGGATTTGAAGCTCAGCATTCTACTTCGCACTGATTTGAAGCTAAATAATGTGTTTCGCTTGGATTTTAAGCTAACTCGTTTGTTTCACATACAGTTGAAGCTAAATCGTGTATATCACAAGTATTTGAAGCTGCACCATTGGTATCGCATGAATATTAAGCTAAACCATGTGTTTCGCATGAATTTGAAGCTCAAACTTCTACATCGCATGGATATGTAGCTAGAACATATGTTTTGCTTCGATTTGAAGCTAACTCGTTTGTTTAGCATGCACTTGAAGCTAAATCATGTATATCACAAGTATTAGAAGCTAAACATTTTGTTTCGCTTGGGTTTGAAGCTAAACATTCTTCGTCGCATTGATTTGAAGCTGAATCATGTGTTTCGCTTGATTTTGAAACTAAGCCTTCGACCTCGCACTGATATGAAGCTGAATCATGTGTTTTGCTTCGATTTGAAGCTAACTAGCTTACGTCGCATGCATTTGAAGCTAAATCATGTATATCACAGGTATTTGAAGCAAAACCGTTTGATTGGCATGGATTTGAAGCTAAGCCTTCTACTTCGCATTGATTTGAAGCTAAATCATGTGTTTCGCTTGGATTTAAAGCTAACTCGTTTGTTTCGCATGCAGTTGAAGCTAAAACATGTATATTACATGTATTTAAAGCTAAACCATTTGTTTCGCATGGATTTGAAGCTAAGCCTTCTACTTCGCATGGATTTGAAGCTAAGCATTCAACTTCGCATTGATTTGAAGCTAAATCATGTGTTTCGCTTGGATTTAAAGCTAACTCGTTTGTTTCGCATGCAGTTGAAGCTAAATCATGTATATCACAAGTATTTGAAGCTGCACCATTTGATTCGCATGGATTTGAAGCTAAGCCATCTACTTCGCATTGATTTGAACCTGAATCATGTGTTTCGCTTGTATTAGAAGCTAACTCGTTTGTTTTGCATGCAGTAGAAGCTTAAATTATATATAAAACAAGTAACTGAAGCTAAACCATTTCTTTCGCATGGATTCGAAGTTCAGCCTTCTACTTCCTATTGATTTGAAGCTAAATCATGTTTTTCGCATGGATTTGAATCTAACTCGTTTGTTTCACATACAGTTGAAGCTAAATCATGTATATCACAAGTATTTGAACCTAAACCATTTTTTTCACATGGATTTGAAACTAAGCCTTCTATTTCGCATGGATATGAAGCTAAATCATGTCTTTCGCTTGGATTTGAAGCTAACTCGTTTGTTTCGCCTGCATTTGAAGCTATATCACTTATATCACAAATATAAGAAGCTAAATAGATGGTGTCGCATGGATTTGATGCTAAGCCTTCTACTTCGCATTGATTTGAAGCTGAATCATGTGTTTCGCTTGAATTTGAAGCAAAGCCTTCTACCTCGCATTGATATGAAGCTAAATCATGTGTTTCGTTTCGATTTGAAGCTAACTAGTTTGTTTCGCATGCAGTTGCAGCTAAATCATGTATACCACAAGTATATGTATCTAAACCATGTGTTTCGCATGAATTTGAAGCTAAAGCATGTCTCTCGCATGACTTTAAATCTAAATCATTTGTTTCGATTGGATTAGAAGCTAACTCGTTTGTTTCGTCTGCATTTCAAATTATTTCATCCATATTGCAAGTATTCGAAGGTAAGTCATATATTTTGCATGGATTTGAAGCTATGCCTTCAACATCGAATTGATTGGAATCTAAACCATGTGTTTCGAATGGATTTGACGCTATCTCGGTTGTTTCGCCTGCAGTTGAAGCTAAATCATGTATAAAACAAGTATTTGAACCTAAACTGTACGTTTCGCATGGAATTGAATCTAACCCATGTGTGTCGAATGAATTTGAAGCTAAATCATTTGCTTCGCATGGATTTTAAGCTAACTCGTTTGTTTCGCATGCAGTTGAAGCTAAATCATGTATATCACAAGTATTTGTTGCAAAACCATCTGTTTCGCATGGATTTGAAGATAAACCATTTATTTCGCATGGATACGAAGATAAGCCTTCTTCTTCGCATTGATTTGAAACTGAATCATGTGTTTCGCATTGATATGAAGCTAAATCATGTATATCACAAGTATTTGAAGCTAAACCATTTGTTTCGCGTGATTTCGAAGATCAGCCTTCTACTTCGCATTGATTTGAAGCTAATCCATGTGTTTTGCATGATTTTGAACCTAAATGTTGTGTTTCGCATGGATTTGAATCTAACTCGTTTGTTTCACATACAGTTGAAGCTAAATCGTGTATATCACAAGTATTTGAAGCTGCACCATTCGTATCGCATGAATATTAAGCTTAAACCATATGTTTCGCATGAATTTGAAGCTCAAACTTCTACATCGCACGGATATGTAGCTAAAACATGTGTTTCGCTTCGATTTGAAGCTAACTCGTTTGTTTAGCATGCACTTGAAGCTAAATCATGTATATCACAAGTATTAGAAGCTAAACATTTTGTTTCGCTTGGGTTTGAAGCTAAACATTCTTCGTCGCATTGATTTGAAGCTGAATCATGTGTTTCGCTTGAGTTTGAAACTAAGCCTTCGACCTCGCACTGATATGAAGCTGAATCATGTGTTTTGCTTCGATTTGAAGCTAACTAGCTTATGTCGCATGCATTTGAAGCTAAATCATGTATATCACAGGTATTTGAAGCTAAACCGTTTGATTGGCATGGATTTGAAGCTAAGCCTTCTACTTCGCATTGATTTGAAGCTAAATCATGTGTTTCGCTTGGATTTAAAGCTAACTCGTTTGTTTCGCATGCAGTTGAAGCTAAAACATGTATATTACATGTATTTAAAGCTAAACCATTTGTTTCGCATGGATTTGAAGCTAAGCCGTCTACTTCGCATGGATTTGAAGCTAAGCATTCAACTTCGCATTGATTTGAAGCTAAATCATGTGTTTCGCTTGGATTTAAAGCTAACTCGTTTGTTTCGCATGCAGTTGAAGCTAAATCATGTATATCACAAGTATTTGAAGCTGAACCATTTGTTTCGCATGGATTTGAAGCTAAGCCTTCTACTTAGCATTGATTTTAAGCTGAATCGTGTGTTTCGCATGGATTTGTGGCAAGTCGTTTATTTCGCCTGCATTTGAAGCTATGTCACATATATTGTCAAGCATTTGAAGCTAAATCATTCGTTTAGCAATCATGTGTTTCGCATGCAGTTGAAGCTAAATCATGTATATCACAAGTATTTGAAGCTGAACCATTTGTTTCGCATGGATTTGAAGCTAAGCCTTCTACTTAGCATTGATTTTAAGCTGAATCGTGTGTTTCGCATGGATTTGTGGCAAGTCGTTTATTTCGCCTGCATTTGAAGCTATGTCACATATATTGTCAAGCATTTGAAGCTAAATCATTCGTTTAGCAATCATGTGTTTCGCATGGATTTGAAGCTAACTCGATTATTTCGCATGCAGTTGAAGCTAAATCATATATATAACAAGTATTTGAAACTAGATCATTTGTGTCGCATGGAGTTGAAGCTAAGCCATCTACTTAGCATTGATTTTAAGCTGAATCGTGTGTTTCGCATGGATTTGAGGCAAACTCGTCTATTTCGCCTGCATTTGAAGCTATGTCAGATATATTGACAAGCATTTGAAGCTAAATCATTCGTATAGCAATTATGTGTTTCGCATGGATTTGAAGCTAAGCCTTCTACTTCGCATTGATTTGAAGCTAAGTCATGTGTTTCGCTTGGATTTAAAGCTAACTCGTTTGTTTCGCATGCAGTTGAAGCTAAATCATGTATATTACATGTATTTAAAGCTAAACCATTTGTTTCACATGGATTTGAAGCTAAGCCTTCTACTTCGCATGGATTTGAAGCTAAGCCTTCTACTTCGCATTGATTTTAAGCTAAATCATGTGTTTCGCTTGGATTTGAAGCTAACTCGTTTGTTTCGCCTGCATTTGAAGCTATATCACTTATATCACAAATATAAGAAGCTAAATAGATGGTGTCGCATGGATTTGATGCTAAGCCTTCTACTTCGCATTGATTTGAAGCTGAATCATGTGTTTCGCTTGAATTTGAAGCAAAGCCTTCTACCTCGCATTGATATGAAGCTAAATCATGTGTTTCGTTTCGATTTGAAGCTAACTAGTTTGTTTCGCATGCAGTTGAAGCTAAATCATGTATATCACAAGTATTTGAAGCTGCACCATTTGATTCGCATGGATTTGAAGCTAAGCCATCTACTTCGCATTGATTTGAACCTGAATCATGTGTTTCGCTTGTATTAGAAGCAAACTCGTTTGTTTCGTCTGCATTTCAAATTATTTCATCCATATTGCAAGTATTTGAAGGTAAGTCATATATTTTGCAAGGATTTGAAGCTATGCCTTCAACATCGAATTGATTGGAATCTAAACCATGTGTTTCGAATGGATTTGACGCTATCTCGGTTGTTTCGCCTGCAGTTGAAGCTATATCATGTATAAAACAAGTATTTGAAGCTAAACTGTACGTTTCGCATGGAATTGAATCTAACCCATGTGTGTCGAATGAATTTAAAGCTAAATCATTTGCTTCGCATGGATTTTAAGCTAACTCGTTTGTTTCGCATGCAGTTCAAGCTAAATCATGTATATCACAAGTATTTGTTGCTAAACCATCTGTTTCGCATGGATTTGAAGATAAACCATTTGTTTCGCATGGATACGAAGATAAGTCTTCTTCTTCGCATTGATTTGAAGCTGAATCATGTGTTTCGCATTGATATGAAGCTAAATCATGTATATCACAAGTATTTGAAGCTAAACCATTTGTTTCGCGTGATTTCGAAGATCAGCCTTCTACTTCGCATTGATTTGAAGCTAAACCATGTGTTTCGCATGATTTTGAACCTAAATCATGTTTTCGCATGGATTTGAAGCTAACTCGTTGGATTCGCATGCAGTTGAAGCTAAATCATGTATATCAGAAGTATTTGAAGCTAAACCATTTGTTTCGAATTGATTTGAAGATCAGCCTTCTGTTTCGCATTGATTTGAAGCTAAATCATGTGTTTCGCATGGATTTGAATCTAACTCGTTTGATTCGCATGCAGTTGAAGTTAAATCATGTATAAAACAAGTATTTGAAGCTAAACCATTTGTTTCGAATTGATTTGAAGATCAGCCTTCTGCTTCGCATTGATTTGAAGCTAAATCATGTGTTTCGCATGGATTTGAAGCTAACTCGATTGTTTCGCATGCAGTTGAAGCTATATCACTTATATCGCAAGTATTTGAAGCTAAATCATTTGCGTCGAATGGATTTGGAGCTAAGCCTTCTAATTCGCATTGATTTGAAGCTAAATCATGTGTTTTGCATGGCTTTGAAGCTAACTCGTTTGTTTTGCCTGCATTTGAAGCTATATCACTTATATTCGCAAGTATTTGAAGCTCAGTCAATTGTTTCGCATTGATTAGAAGCTAAGCCTTCTACTTCGCATTGATTTGATGCTAAATCTTGTGTTTCGCATGGATTTGAAGCTAACTCGTTTGTTTGGCCTGCAGTTGAAGTTAAATCATGTATATCACAAGTATTTGAAGCTGAACCATTTGTTTCGTATGAATAATAAGCTAAACCATGTGTTTCGCATGAATTTGGATCCAAATCATATGTTTTGTATGGATTTGAATCTAGCTCGTTTGTTTCTCCTGCATTTGAAGCTAAATCATGTATATCAGAAGTATTTGAAGCTAAACCATTTGCTTCGCTTGGATTCGAAGATAAGCCTTCTACTTCGAATTGAATTGAAGCTAAATCATGTGTTTCGCATGGATTTGAAGCTAACTCGTTTGTTTCGCATGCGGTTGAAGCTAAATCATGTATGTCACAAGTATTTGAAGCTAAACCATTTGTTTCGAATGGATTTAAAGATCAGCCTTCTGTTTCGCATTGATTTGAAGCTAAATCATGTGTTTCGCATGGATTTGAAGCTAACTCGTTTGTTTCGCCTGCGTTTGAAGATAAATCATGTATATCACAAGTATTTGAAGCTAAACCATTTGATGCGCATGGATTTGAAGCTAATCCTTCTACTTCGCATTGATTTGAAGTTAAATCATGTATTACGCTTGGATTTAAAGCTCACTCGTTTGTTTCGCCTGCATTTGAAGGTATATCACTTATATTCGCCAGTATTTGAAGATACATCATTCGTTTCGCATGCATTTGAAGCTAGGCCTCCTACTTCGTATTGATTTGATGCTAAATCATGTATTTCGCTTGGATTTGATGCTAACACGTTTGTTGCGCATACAGTTCAAGCTGAGTCATATATATCACAAGTATTTGCAGCTGAACCATTTGTTGCGCATGGTTTTGCAGCCAAGCCTTCTACTTCGCATTGATTTGAAGTTGAATCATGTGTTTCGCTTGAATTTGAAGCTAATACGTCTGTTTCACATGCAGTTGAAGCCAAATCATGTATATTACAAGTATTTGAAGCTGAACCATATGTTTCGCACGAATATTAAGCTAAACCATGTGTTTCGAATGAAAATGAAGCTAAATCATGTGTTTTGAATGGATTTAAAGCTAACTCGTTTGTTTCGCATGCAGTTGAAGCTAAATCAGGCATATCACAAGTATTTGAAGCTGAACCATTTGTTTCGCATGGATTTGAAGCTAAGCCTTCTACTTAGCATTGATTTTAAGCTGAATCGTGTGTTTCGCATGGATTTGTGGCAAGTCGTTTATTTCGCCTGCATTTGAAGCTATGTCACATATATTCTCAAGCATTTGAAGCTAAATCATTCGTTTAGCAATCATGTGTTTCGCATGGATTTGAAGCTAACTCGATTATTTCGCCTGCAGTTGAAGCTAAATCATGTATATCACAAGTATTTGAAGCTAAACCATTTGTTTCGCATGGATTCGAAGATCAGCATTCTGCGTCGCATTGATTTGATGTTAAATCATATGTTTCGCATGGATTTGAATCTATCTCGTTTGTTTCGCATGCACTTCAATATAAATCAAGCATATCACAAGTATTTGAATCTAAACCGTTTGGTTCGCATGGATTCGAAGGTAACCCTTCCACTTCGTATTGATTTGAAGTTAAATCATGAGTTTCGCATGAATTTTAAGCTAACTCGTTTGTTTCGCCTGCAGTTGAAGCTAAATCATGTATATCACAAGTATTTGAAGCTAAACCATTTGTTTCGCATGGATTCGAAGATCAGCATTCTGCGTCGCATTGATTTGAAGCTAAATCATGTGGTTCGCATGGATTTGAAGCTATCTCGTTTGTTACGCATGCACTTGAATCTAAATCATGTGTATCACAAGTATTTGAAGCTAAACCATTTGATTCGCGTGGATGTGAAGCTAGGCCTTCTACTTCGCATTGATTTGAAGCTAAATCATGTGTTTCGCATGGATTTGAAGCTAACTCGTTTGTTTCGCCTGCATTTCAAGCTATATCACTTCTATTCACAAGTATGTGAAGCTAAATCATTCGTTTCGCTTGGATTTGACGCTAAGCCTTCAACTTCGCGTTGACTTGATGCTAAATCACGTGTTTCGCATGGATTTGAGGCTAGCTCGTTTGTTTCGCATGCAGTTGAAGCTAAATCAGGTATATCACAAGTGTTTGAAGCTAAACCATTTGTTCTGCATGGATTCGAAGATAATCCTTCTACTTCGCATTGATTTGAAGCTAAATCATACGTTTCGCATGGATTTAAAGCTAACTCGTTTGTTTCGCATGCAGTTGAAGCTAAATCATGTATATCAAAGGTCTTTGAAGCTAAACCATTTGATTCGCATGGATTTGAAGCTATCTCGTTTGTTTCGCATGCACTTGAATCTAAATCATGTATATCACAAGTATTTGAAGCTAAACCATTTGATTCCCATGGATTTAAAGCTATGCCTTCTACTTCGCATGATTTGGAGTTAAATCATGTGTTTCGCATGGATTTGAATCTATCTCGTTCGTTTCGCATGCACTTGAATATAAATCAAGCATATCACAAGTATTTGAAACAAAACCTTTTGATTTGCATGGATTTGAAGCTAAGCCTTCTACCTCGCATTGATTTGAAGACAAATCATGTGTTTCGCTTGGATTTGAAGCTCAGCATTCTACTTCGCACTGATTTGAAGCTAAATAATGTGTTTCGCTTGGATTTTAAGCTAACTCGTTTGTATCACATTCAGTTGAAGTTAAATCATGAATATCACAAGTATTTGAAGCTAAACGATTTGTTTCGCATGGATTTGAAGATAAGCCTCCTACTTCGCATTGGTTTGAAGACAAATCATGTGTTTCGCTTGGATTTTAAACTAACTCGTTTGTTTCACATGCAGTTGAAGCTAAATCATGTACATCACAAGTGTTTGAAGCTAAACCATTTGTTTCGCATGGATTCGAAGGTAACCCTTCCACTTCGCATTGATTTGAAGCTAAATCATGTGTTTCGCATGGATTTGAAGCTAACTCGTTTGTTTCGCCTGCATTTCAAGCTATATCACTTCTATTCACAAGTATGTGAAGCTAAATCATTCGTTTCGCTTGGATTTGACGCTAAGCCTTCAACTTCGCGTTGACTTGATGCTAAATCACGTGTTTCGCATGGATTTGAGGCTAGCTCGTTTGTTTCGCATGCAGTTGAAGCTAAATCAGGTATATCACAAGTGTTTGAAGCTAAACCATTTGTTCTGCATGGATTCGAAGATAATCCTTCTACTTCGCATTGATTTGAAGCTAAATCATACGTTTCGCATGGATTTAAAGCTAACTCGTTTGTTTCGCATGCAGTTGAAGCTAAATCATGTATATCAAAGGTCTTTGAAGCTAAACCATTTGATTCGCATGGATTTGAAGCTATCTCGTTTGTTTCGCATGCACTTGAATCTAAATCATGTATATCACAAGTATTTGAAGCTAAACCATTTGATTCCCATGGATTTAAAGCTATGCCTTCTACTTCGCATTGATTTGAAGCTAAATAATTTGGTTCGCTTGGATTTGAAGCTAAGCCTTCTACTTCACATTGATTTGAAGACAAATCATGTGTTTCGCTTGGATTTTAAACTAACTCGTTTGTTTCACATGCAGTTGAAGCTAAATCATGTACATCACAAGTGTTTGAAGCTAAACCATTTGTTTCGCATGGATTCGAAGGTAACCCTTCCACTTCGCATTGATTTGAAGTTAAATCATGAGTTTCGCATGAATTTTAAGCTAACTCGTTTGTTTCGCCTGCAGTTGAAGCTAAATCATGTATATCACAAGTATTTGAAGCTAAACCATTTGTTTCGCATGGATTCGAAGATCAGCATTCTGCGTCGCATTGATTTGATGTTAAATCATATGTTCCGCATGGATTTGAAGCTAACTCGTTTGTTTCGCATGCACTTGAATCTAAATCATGTAAATCACAAGTATTTGAAGCTAAACCATTTGTTTTGCATGGATTTGAAGGTAACCTTTCTACTTCGCATTGATTTGAAGCTAAATCATGTGTTTCGCATGGATTTGAAGCTAACTCGCTTGTTTCGCATGTTCTTGATGCTAAATCATGTATATCACAAGTATTTGAAGCTAAACCATTTGTTTCGCATGGATTCGAAGATCATCATTCTGCGTCGCATTGATTTGATGTTAAATCATATGTTTCGCATGGATTTGAATTTATCTCGTTTGTTTCGCATGCACTTCAATACAAATCAAGCATATCACAAGTATTTGAAGCTAAACCGTCTGATTCGCATGGATTTGAAGCTAAGCCTTCTACTTCGCATTGATTTGAAGACAAATCATGTGTTCCGCATGGATTTTAAGCTAACTCGTTTGTTTCGCATGCTGTTGAATCTAAATCATGTATATCACAAGTATTTGAGCTAAACCGTTTGATTCGCATGGATTTGAAGCTAAGCCTTCTACTTCGCATTGATTTGAAGATAAATCATGTGTTTCGCTTGGATTTGAAGCTCAGCCTTCTACTTCGCATTGATTTGAAGCTAAATAATGTGTTTCGCTTGGATTTTAAGCTAGCTCGTTTGTTTCACATGCAGTTGAAGATAAATCATGAATATCACAAGTATTTGAAGCTAAACGATTTGTTTCGCATGGATTTGAAGATAAGCCTCCTACTTCGCATTGATTTGATGCTAAATCATGTGTTTCGCATGGATTTGAAGCTAACTCGTTTGTTTCGCATGCAGTTGAAGTTAAATTATGTACATCACAAGCATTTGAAGGTAAACCATTTGTTTCTCATGGATTTGAAACTCAATCATTCTACTTCGCATTGATTTGAAGCTATATCATGTGTTCCGCTTGGATTTTAAGCTAACTCGTTTGTTTCACATGCAGTTGAAGTTAAATCATGTATATCACAAGTATTTGAAGCTAAACGATTTGTTTCGCATGGATTTGATGGTATGCCCTCTACTTCGCATTAATTTGCAGCTAAATCATGTGCTTCGTATGGATGTTAAGCTAACTCGTTTGTTTCACATGCAGTTGAAGCTAAATCATGTATATCACAAGTATTTGAAGCTGAACCATTTGTTTCGTATGAATAATAAGCTAAACCATGTGTTTCGCATGAGTTTGGATCCAAATCATATGTTTTGTATGGATTTGAATCTAGCTCGTTTGTTTCTCCTGCATTTGAAGCTAAATCATGTATATCAGAAGTATTTGAAGCTAAACCATTTGCTTCGCTTGGATTCGAAGATAAGCCTTCTACTTCGAATTGAATTGAAGCTAAATCATGTGTTTCGCATGGATTTGAAGCTAACTCGTTTGTTTCGCATGCGGTTGAAGCTAAATCATGTATGTCACAAGTATTTGAAGCTAAACCATTTGTTTCGAATGGATTTGAAGATCAGCCTTCTGTTTCGCATTGATTTGAAGCTAAATCATGTGTTTCGCATGGATTTGAAGCTAACTCGTTTGTTTCGTCTGCGTTTGAAGATAAATCATGTATATCACAAGTATTTGAAGCTAAACCATTTGATGCGCATGGGTTTGAAGCTAATCCTTCTACTTCGCATTGATTTGAAGTTAAATCATGTATTACGCTTGGATTTGAAGCTCACTCTTTGTTTCGCCTGCATTTGAAGGTATATCACTTATATTCGCCAGTATTTGAAGATAAATCATTCGTTTCGCATGCATTTGAAGCTAGGCTTCCTACTTCGTATTGATTTGAAGCTAAATCATGTATTTCGCTTGGATTTGTAGCTATCTCGTTTGTGTCGCATGCAGTTGAATATAAATCGTGTGTATCACAAGTATTTGAAGCTAAACCATCTGATTCGCATGGATTCGAAGCTAATCCTTCTGCTTCGCATTGATTTGACGCTGAATCATGTGTTTCGCATTGATTTGTGGCTAAATCATGTGTTCCGCATGAATTTCAAGATAACTCGTTTGTTTCGCATGCAGTTGAAGCTAAATCATGTATATCACAAGTATTTGAATCCGAATCATTCGGTTCGCATGGATGAGATGCCAAGCCTTCTACTTCGCATTGATTTGAAGCTAAATCATGTGTTTCGCATGGATTTGAAGCTAACTCGATTGTTTCGCATGCGGTTGAAGCTATATCACTTATATCGCAAGTATATAAAGCTAAATCATTTGTGTCGAATGGATTTGAAGTTAAGCCTTCCAATTCGCATTGATTTGAAGCTAAATCATGTGTTTCGCATGGATTTGAAGCTAACTCGTTTGTTGTGAATGCATTTGAAGCTATATCACTTATGTTCGCAAGTATTTGAAGCTCAGTCAATTGTTTTGCATTGATTAGAAGTTAAGCCTTCTACTTCGCATTGAATTGAAGCTAAATCATGTGTTTCGCATGGATTCGAAGCTAACTCGTTTGTTTCGCATGCAGTTCAAGCTAAATCATGTATAAAACAAGTATTTGAAGCTAAACCAATTGTTTCGCGTGAATTCAACGATCAGCCTTCTGCTTCGCATTGATTTGAAGCTAAATCATGTGTTTCGCATTGATTTGCAGCTAACTCGTTTGTTTCGCATGCAGTTGAAGCTAAATCTTGTATATCACATGTACTTGAAGTTAAACCATTTGTTTCGCATGGATTAGAAGATCAGCATTCTGCTTCGCATTGATTTGAAGCTGAATCATGTGTTTCGCATGGATTTGAATCTAACTCGTTTGTTTCGCCGGCAATTGAAGTTATATCACTTATATTCGCAAGTATTTGAATCAAAACCATTCGTTTCGCATGGATTTGAAGCCATACGTTCCATTTCGCACGAATCTGTAGCTAAATCATGTGTTTCGCTTGGATTTGATGCTAACACGTTTGTTGCGCATACAGTTCAAGCTGAGTC
Source organism: Megalopta genalis (assembly GCF_051020955.1). Classification (NCBI taxonomy): domain Eukaryota; kingdom Metazoa; phylum Arthropoda; class Insecta; order Hymenoptera; family Halictidae; genus Megalopta; species Megalopta genalis. Next base: position 79,080 of record NW_027476255.1, on the reverse strand, counting down.
ATATATATCACAAGTATTTGTAGCTGAACCATTTGTTGCGCATGGTTTTGCAGCCAAGCCTTCTACTTCGCATTGATTTGAAGTTGAATCATGTGTTTCGCTTGAATTCGAAGCTAATACGTCTGTTTCACATGCAGTTGAAGCCAAATCATGTATATTACAAGTATTTGAAGCTGAACCATATGTTTCGCACGAATATTAAGCTAAACCATGTGTTTCGAATGAAAATGAAGCTAAATGATGTGTTTTGAATGGATTTAAAGCTAACTCGTTTGTTTCGCATGCAGTTGAAGCTAAATCAGGCATATCACAAGTATTTGAAGCTGAACCATTTGTTTCGCACGGATTTGTAGCTAAGCCTTCTACTTAGCATTGATTTTAAGCTGAATCGTGTGTTTCGCATGGATTTGTGGCAAGTCGTTTATTTCGCCTGCATTTGAAGCTATGTCACATATATTCTCAAGCATTTGAAGCTAAACCATTTGTTTCGCATGGATTCGAAGATAACCCTCCTACTTCGCATTGCTTTGATGCTAAATCATGTGTTTCGCATGGATTTGAAGCTAACTCGTTTGTTTCGCATGCAGTTGAAGCTAAATTATGTATATCACAAGCATTTGAAGCTAAACCATTTGTTTCTCATGGATTTGATGGTATGCCCTCTACTTCGCATTAATTTGCAGCTAAATCATGTGCTTCGTATGGATGTTAAGCTAACTCGTTTGTTTCACATGCAGTTGAAGCTAAATCATGTATATCACAAGTGTTTGAAGCTAAACCATTTGTTCTGCATGGATTCGAAGATAATCCTTCTACTTCGCATTGATATGAAGCTAAATCATACGTTTCGCATGGATTTAAAGCTAACTCGTTTGTTTCGCATGCAGTTGAAGCTAAATCATGTATATCACAGGTCTTTGAAGCTAAACCATTTGATTCGCATGTATTTGAAGCTAACTCGTTTGTTTCGCATGCTGTAGAATCTAAATCATGTATATCACAAGTATTCGAATCGGAACCATTTGATTAGCATGGATTCGAAGATTCTTCTTCGCATTGATTTAAAGCTAAATCATGTGTTTCGCATGGATTTGAAGCTTACGCGTGTGTTACGCATGCAGTTGATGCTAAATCATGTATATCACAAGTATTTGAAGCAGAAACATTTGTTTCGCATGGGTTCGAAGATAAGCCTTCTACTTCGCATTGATTTGAAGCTAAATCATGTCTATCGCAAGGATTTGAAGCTAACTCGTGTGTTTCGCATACTATTGAAGCTAAATCATGTATAACACAAATATTTGAGGCTAAACCATTTGTTTCGCATGGATTCGAAGATCAGGCTTCTACTTAGCTTTTACTTGATGTTAAATCATATGTTTCGCATGGATTTGAAGCTAACTCGTTTGTTTCGCATGCACTTGAATCTAAATCATGTATATCACAAGTATTTGAAGCTAAACCATTTGTTTCGCATGGATTTGAAGATAACCTTTCTACTTCTCATTGATTTGAAGCTAAATCATGTGTTTCGCATGGATTTGAAGCTAACTCGCTTGTTTCGCATGCTGTTGATGCTAAATCATGTATATCACAAGTATTTGAGCTAAACCATTTGTTTCGCATGGATTCGAAGATAAGCCTCCTACTTCGCATTGCTTTGATGCTAAATCATGTGTTTCGCATGGATTTGAAGCTAACTCGTTTGTTTCGCATGCAGTTGAAGCTAAATTATGTATATCACAAGCATTTGAAGCTAAACCATTTGTTTCTCATGGATTTGATGGTATGCCCTCTACTTCGCATTAATTTGCAGCTAAATCATGTGCTTCGTATGGATGTTAAGCTAACTCGTTTGTTTCACATGCAGTTGAAGCTAAATCATGTATATCACAAGTGTTTGAAGCTAAACCATTTGTTCTGCATGGATTCGAAGATAATCCTTCTACTTCGCATTGATTTGAAGCTAAATCATACGTTTCGCATGGATTTAAAGCTAACTCGTTTGTTTCGCATGTAGTTGAAGCTAAATCATGTATATCACAGGTCTTTGAAGCTAAACCATTTGATTCGCATGTGTTTGAAGCTAACTCGTTTGTTTCGCATGCTGTAGAATCTAAATCATGTATATCACAAGTATTCGAATCGGAACCATTTGATTAGCATGGATTCGAAGATCACCATTCTTCTTCGCATTGATTTAAAGCTAAATCAGGTGTTTCGCATGGATTTGAAGCTTACGCGTGTGTTTCGCATGCAGTTGATGCTAAATCATGTATATCACAAGTATTTGAAGCAGAAACATTTGTTTCGCATGGGTTCGAAGAATAGCCTTCTACTTCGCATTGATTTGAAGCTAAATCATGTCTATCGCAAGGATTTGAAGCTAACTCGTGTGTTTCGCATACTATTGAAGCTAAATCATGTATAACACAAATATTTGAGGCTAAACCATTTGTTTCGCATGGATTCGAAGATCAGGCTTCTACTTCGCTTTTACTTGAAGCTAAATCATGTGTTTCGCATGGATTTGAAGCTAAGTCGTTTGTTTCGCATGCAATTGAGGCTAAATCATGCATATCACAAGTATTTGAAGCTAAACCATTTGTTTCGCACGAATATTATGCTAAACCATGTATTTCGAATGAATTTGAAGCTAAATCATGTGTTTCGCATGGATTTGAACCTAAATCGTTTGTTTCGCATGCAGTTGAAGCTAAATCATGTATATCACAAGTATTTGAGCTAAACCGTTTGATTCGCATGGATTTGAAGCTAAGCCTTCTACTTCGCATTGATCTGAAGCTATATCATGTGTTTCGCTTGGATTTGAAGCTAACTGGTTTGTTTCGCATGCAGATGAAGCTAAATCATGTATATCAGAAGTATTTGAAGCCAAACCATTTGTTTCGCATGGATTCGAAGATCAGCCTTCTGCTTCGCATTGATTTGATGTTAAATCATATGTTTCGCATGGATTTGAAGCTATCTCGTTTGTTTCGCATGCACTTGAATATAAATCAAGTATATCACAAGTATTTGAAGCTAAACCGTTTGATTCGCATGGATTTGAAGCTAAGCCTTCAACTTCGCATTGATTTGAATCTAAATAATTTGTTTCGCTTGGATTTGAAGCTAAGTCTTCTACTTCGCATTGATTTGAAGCTAAATCATGTGTTTCGCATGGATTTGAAGCTAACTGGTTTGTTTCGCGTGCAGTTGAAGCTAAATCATGTATATCACAAGTATTTAAAGCTAAACCATTTGTTTGGCATGAATATAAATCTAAACCATGTGTTTCGCATGAATTTGTTGTTAAATCATGTGTTTCGCTTGGCTATGAAGCTAACTCGTTTGTTTCGCCTGCAGTTGAAGCTAAATCATGTATATCACAAGTATTTGAAGCTAAACCATTTGTTTCGCATGGATTTGAAGATCAGCCTTCTATTTCGCATTGATCTGAAGCTGAATCCTGTGTTTCGCATGGATTTGAAGCTAACTCGTTTGTTTCGCATGCTGTTGAAGCTAAATCAAGTATATCACAAGTACTTGAAGCAAAACCATTTGTTTCGCATGGATTCGAAGATAACCCTTCTACTTCGCATTGATTTGAAGACAAATCATGTGTTTCGCTTGGATTTTAAGCTAACTCGTTTGTTTCACATGCAGTTGAAGCTAAATCATGTATATCACAAGTGTTTGAAGCTAAACAATTTGTTTTGCATGGATTTGAAGCTAAGCCTTCTACTTCACATTGATTAGAAGCTAAGTCATGTGTTTCGCATGGATTTGAAGCTAACTGGTTTGTTTCGCGTGCAGTTATAGCTAAATCATGTATATCACAAGTATTTAAAGCTAAACCGTTTGTTTGGCATGAATATAAATCTAAACCATGTGTTTCGCATGAATTTGTTGTTAAATCATGTGTTTCGCTTGGCTATGAAGTTAACTCGTTTGTTTCGCCTGCAGTTGAAGCTAAATCATGTATATCACAAGTATTTGAAGCTAAACCATTTGTTTCGCACGGATTCGAAGATCAGCCTTCTGCTTCGCATTGATTTGATGTTAAATCATATGTTTCGCATGGATTTGAAGCTATCTCGTTTGTTTCGCATGCACTCGAATATAAATCAAGTATATCACAAGTATTTGAAGCTAAACCGTTTGATTCGCATGGATTTGAAGCTAAGCCTTCTACTTCACATTAATTTGAAGATAACTCGTTTGTTTCGCATGCAGTTGAAGCTAAATCATGTATATCACAAGTATTTGTAGCTAAACCATTTATTTCGCATGGATTTGAAGATCAGCCTTCTACTTCGCATTGATTTGAAACTGAATCCTGTGTTTCGCATGGATTTGAAGCTAACTCATTTGTTTCGCATGCTCTTGAAGCTAAATCAAGTATATCACAAGTACTTGAAGCAAAACCATTTGTTTCGCATGGATTCGAAGATAACCCTTCTACTTCGCATTGATTTGAAGACAAATCATGTGTTTCGCTTGGATTTTAAGCTAACTCGTTTGTTTCACATGCAGTTGAAGCTAAATCATGTATATCACAAGTGTTTGAAGCTAAACCATTTGTTTTGCATGGATTCGAAGATAAGCCTTCTACTTCGCATTGATTTGAAGCTAAACCATGTGTTTCGCATGGATTTGTACCTAACTCGATTGTTTCGCTTGCATTTGAAGCTAATTTATGTTTATCACAAGTATTTGAAGCTAAATCATTTTTTTCGCATGGATTTGAAGCTGAGCCTTCTACATCGCATTGATTGGAAGCTGAATCATGTCTATCGCTTGAATTCGTAGCTAACACGTTTGTTTCACATGCAGTTGAAGCTGAATCATGTATATCACAATTGTTTGAAGCTAAATCATGTGAGTCGCTTGGATTTGAAGCTAATCCTTCTACTTCGCATTGATTTGAAGGTAAATCATGTGATACGCATGGATTTGAAACTAACTCGTTTGTTTCGCATGCATTTGAAGCTAAATCATGTATATCACAAGTATTTGAATCTAAATGATTTGTTTCGCATGGTTTCGAAGATTAGCCTTCTACTTCGCATTGATTTGAAGCTGAATCCTGTGTTTCGCATGGATTTGAAGCTAACTCGTTTGTTTCGCATGCACTTGAATCTAAATCATGTGTATCGCAATTATTTGAAGCTAAACCATTTGATTCCCATGGATTTAAAGCTATGCCTTCTACTTCGCATTGATTTGGAGTTAAATCATGTGTTTCGCATGGATTTGAATCTATCTCGTTCGTTTCGCATGCATTTGAATATAAATCAAGCATATCACAAGTATTTGAAACAAAACCTTTTGATTCGCATGGATTTGAAGCTAAGCCTTCTACCTCACATTGATTTGAAGCGAAATCATGTGATTCACATGGATTTGAAGCTAAGCCTGCTACATCGCATTGATTTGAAGCCACATCATGTGTTTCGCATGGGTTTAGAGCTAACTCGTTATTTCGCCTGCATTTGGAGCTAAATCATGTATATCACAAGTATTTGAAGCTAAACCATTTGTCTCGCATGGATTCGAAGATAAGCCTCCTACTTCGCATTGATATTAATCTGATATTAATCTAAATAAAATATTGATATTAATCTAAATGATGTGTTTCGCATGGATTTGAAGCTAACTCGTTTGTTTCGCATGCAGTTGAATCTAAACCATGTATATCCCAAGTATTTGAGCTAAACCATTTGTTTAGCATGGTTTCGAATATAAGCCTTCTACTTCGCATTCATTTGAAGCTAAATCATGTGTTTCGCATGGATTTGAAGCTAACTCGTTTGTTTCGCATGCTGTTGCTGCTAAATCATGTATATAACAACTATTTGAAGCTAAACCATCTGTTTCGTGTGGATTCGAAGATCAGCCTTCTACTTCGCATTGATTTGAAGCTAAATCATGTGTTTCGCATGGATTTGAAGCTAACGCGTGTGTTTCGCATGCAGTTGAAGCTAAATCATGTATATCACAAGTATTTGAAGCTAAACCATTTGATTCCCATGGATTTAAGGCTAGGCCTTCTACTTCGCATTGATTTGGAATTATAATCATGTGTTTCGCTTGGATTTGAAGCTAACTCGTTTGTTTTGCATGCACTTGAATATAAATCAATCATATCACAAGTATTTGAAGCTAAACCAGTAGTTTCGCATGGATTCGAAGATCAGCCTTCTACTTCGCTTTTACTTGAAGCTAAATCATGTGTTTCGCATGGATTTGAAGCTAAGTCGTTTGTTTCGCATGCAGTTGAAGCTAAGTCATGTATATCACAAGTATTTGAAGCTAAACCATTGGATTCGCATGGATTTGAAGCTAGGCGTTCTACTTCGCATTGATCTGAAGCTAAATCATGTGTTTCGCTTGGATTTGAAGCTAACTGGTTTGTTTCGCATGCAGTTGAAGCTAAATCATGTATATCAGAAGTATTTGAAGCTAAACCATTTGTTTCGCATGAATATTAAGCTAAACCATGTGTTTCGCATGAATTTGTCGATAAATCATGTGTTTCGCTTATCTATGAAGCTAACTCGCTTGTTTCGCCGGCATTTTAAGCTAAATCACGTATATCAGAAATATTTGAAGCTAAACCATTTGTTTCGCATTGATTCGAAGATAAGCCTTCTACTTCGCATTGATTTTAAGCTAAATCATGTGTTTCGTATTCATTTGAAGCTACCTCGTTTGTTTCGCATGCAGTTGAATCTAATTATGTATATCAAAAGTATTTGAAACTATACCATTTGATTCGCATGGATTTGAAGCTAAGCCTTCTACTTCGCATTGATTTGAAGCTAAATCATGTGTTTCGCTAGGATTTGAACCTAACTCGTTTGTTTCTCATGCAGTTGAATCTAAACCATGTATATCCCAAGTATTTGAAGCTAAACCATTTGTCTCGCATGGATTCGAATATAAGCCTTCTACTTCGCATTCATTTGAAGCCAAATCATGTGTTTCGCATGGATTTGAAGCTAACTCGTTTCTTTCGCATGCAGTTGAAGCTAAATCATGTATATCACAAGTATTTGAAGCTAAACCATTTGATTCCCATGGATTTAAGGCTAGGCCTTCTACTTCGCATTGATTTGGAATTATAATCATGTGTTTCGCTTGGATTTGAAGCTAACTCGTTTGTTTTGCATGCACTTGAATATAAATCAATCATATCACAAGTATTTGAAGCTAAACCAGTAGTTTCGCATGGATTCGAAGATCAGCCTTCTACTTCGCTTTTACTTGAAGCTAAATCATGTGTTTCGCATGGATTTGAAGCTAAGTCGTTTGTTTCGCATGCAGTTGAAGCTAAGTCATGTATATCACAAGTATTTGAAGCTAAACCATTGGATTCGCATGGATTTGAAGCTAGGCGTTCTACTTCGCATTGATCTGAAGCTAAATCATGTGTTTCGCTTGGATTTGAAGCTAACTGGTTTGTTTCGCATGCAGTTGAAGCTAAATCATGTATATCAGAAGTATTTGAAGCTAAACCATTTGTTTCGCATGAATATTAAGCTAAACCATGTGTTTCGCATGAATTTGTCGATAAATCATGTGTTTCGCTTATCTATGAAGCTAACTCGCTTGTTTCGCCGGCATTTTAAGCTAAATCACGTATATCAGAAATATTTGAAGCTAAACCATTTGTTTCGCATTGATTCGAAGATAAGCCTTCTACTTCGCATTGATTTTAAGCTAAATCATGTGTTTCGTATTCATTTGAAGCTACCTCGTTTGTTTCGCATGCAGTTGAATCTAATTATGTATATCAAAAGTATTTGAAACTATACCATTTGATTCGCATGGATTTGAAGCTAAGCCTTCTACTTCGCATTGATTTGAAGCTAAATCATGTGTTTCGCTAGGATTTGAACCTAACTCGTTTGTTTCTCATGCAGTTGAATCTAAACCATGTATATCCCAAGTATTTGAAGCTAAACCATTTGTCTCGCATGGATTCGAATATAAGCCTTCTACTTCGCATTCATTTGAAGCCAAATCATGTGTTTCGCATGGATTTGAAGCTAACTCGTTTCTTTCGCATGCTGTTGCTGCTAAATCATGTATATTACAACAATTTGAAGCTAAACCATCTGTTTCGTGTGGATTCGAATATCAGCCTTCTACTTCGCATTAATTTGAAGCTAAATCATGTGTTTCGCATGCATCTGAAGGTAACTCGTTTGTTTCGCCTGCATTTGAAGCTATATCACTTATATTGGCAAGTATTTGAAGCTAAATCTTTCGTTTCGGGTGGATTTAAAACTAAGCCTTCTACTTCACGTTGATTTGAACTTAATTCATGTTTTTCGCTTGATTTGAAGCTAACTCGATTGTTTCGCATGCATTTGAAGCTAAATGATGTATATCACAAGTATTTGAGGCTAAACCATTTGTTTCGCATTGATTCGAAGATAAGCCTTGGTCTTGGCATTGATTTGAAGCTAAATCATGTGTTTCACATGGATTTGATGCTAAGCCTGCTACATCGCATTGATTTGAAGCCAAATCATGTGTTTCGCATGGGTTTAGAGCTAACTCGTTATTTCGCCTGCATTTGGAGCTAAATCATGTATATCACAAATATTTGAAGCTAAACCATTTGTCTCGCATGGATTCGAAGATAAGCCTTCTACTTCGCATTGATATTAATCTAAATGATGTGTTTCGCATGGATTTGAAGCTAACTCGTTTGTTTCGCATGCAGCTGAATCTAAACCATGTATATCCCAAGTATTTGAGCTAAACCATTTGTTTCGCATGGATTCGAAGATCAGCCTTCTGCTTCGCATTGATTTGATGTTAAATCATATGCTTCGAATGGATTTGAAGCTATCTCGTTTGTTTCGCATGCACTTGAATATAAATCAAGTATATCACAAGTATTTGAAGCTAAACCGTTTGATTCGCATGGATTTGAAGCTAAGCCTTCTACTTCGCATTGAATTGAAGATAGCTCGTTTGTTTCGCATGCAGTTGAAGCTAAATCATGTATATCACAAGTATTTGTTGCTAAACCATTTGTTTCGCATGGATTTGAAGATCAGCCTTCTACTTCGCATTGATTTGAAGCTGAATCCTATGTTTCGCATGGATTTGAAGCTAACTCGTTTGTTTCGCATGCTCTTGAAGCTAAATCAAGTATATCACAAGTATTTGAAGCAAAACCATTTGTTTCGCATTGATTCGAAGACAACCCTTCTACTTCGCATTGATTTGAAGATAAATAATGTGATTCGCTTGGATTTGAAACTAACTCGTTTGTATCGCACGCACTTGAATCCAAATCAAGTATATCACAAGTACTTGAAGCAAAACCATTTGTTTCGCATGGATTCGAAGACAACCGTTCTACTTCGCATTGATTTGAAGATAAATAATGTGTTTCGCTTGGATTTGAAACTAACTCGTTTGTATCGCACGCACTTGAATCCAAATCAAGTATATCTCAAGTGTTTGAAGCTAAACAGTTTGATTCGCATGGATCTGAAGCTAAGCCTTCTACCTCGCATTGATTTGAAGATAAATCATGTGTTTCGCTTGGATTTGATGCTAACTCGTTTGTTTCCCATGCACTTGAATCTAAACTATGCATATCACATGTATTTAAAGCTAAACCGTTTGATTCGCATGGATTTGAAGCTAAGCCTTCTACCTCGCATTGATTTGAACATAAATCATGTGTTTCGCTTGGATTTGAAGCTAACTCGTTTGTTTCGCACGCACTTGAATCTAAATCATATATATCACAAGTATTTGAAATTGAAGTATTTGGTTCGCATGAATATTAAACTAAACCATGTGTTTCGCATGAATTTGTCGATAAATCATGTGTTTAGCTTATTTATGAAGCTAACTCGTTTGTTTCGCCGACATTTTAAGCTAAATCATGTATATTAGAAATATTTGAAGCTAAACCATTTGATTCGCATGGATTCGAAGAAAAGACTTCTACTTCGCATTGATTTTAAGCTAAATCATGTGTATCGCATGGATTTGAATCTAACTCGTTTGTTTCACATACAGTTGAAGCTAAATCGTGTATATCACAAGTATTTGAAGCTGCACCATTCGTATCGCATGAATATTAAGCTAAACCATGTGTTTCGCATGAATTTGAAGCTCAAACTTCTACATCGCATGGATATGTAGCTAAAACATGTGTTTCGCTTGGATTTGAAGCTAACTCGTTTGTTTCGCATGCACTAGAAGCTAAATCATGTATATCACAAGTATTTGAAGGTAAACCGTTTGATTCGCATGGATTTGAAGCTAAGCCTTCTACCTCGCATTGATTTGAAGATAAATCATGTATTTCGCTGGGAATTTGAAGCTAACTCGTTTCTATCACATGCAGTTGAAGTTAAATCATGTATATCAAAAGCGTTTGAAGCTAAATCATTTGTTTCGCATGGATTCGAAGATAACCCTTCTACTTCGCATTGATTTGAAGCTAAATCATGTTTTTCGCATGGATTTGATGCAAAGCCTTCTACTTCGCATTGATTTGGAGTTAAATCATGTGTTTCGCATGGATTTAAAGCTAACTCGTTGTTTCGCATGCAGTTGAAGCTAAGTCATGTATCTCACAAGTGTTTGAAGCTAAACCATTTGTTTGGCATGGATTCGAAGATAACCCTTCTACTTCGCATTGATTTGAAGCTAAATCATGTGTTGCGCATGGATTTCAAGCTAACTCGTTTGTTTCGCATGCAGTTGAAGATAAGTCATGCATATCACAAGTATTTGAAGGTAAACGATTTGATTCCCACGGATTTGAAGCTATGCCTTCTACTTCGCATTGATTTGGAGTTAAATCATGTGTTTCGCATGGATTTGAAAATAAGCCTCCTACTTCGCATGATTTGAAGCTAAATCATAAGTTCCGCATGGATTTGTAGCTAACTCGTTTGTTTCGCCTTCATTTGAAGCTAAATCATGTGTTTCGCATGAATTTGAATCTAACTGTTTGCTTCGCCTGGATTTGAAGCAGTATCACTTATATCGCAAGTATTTGAAGCTAAATCATTTGTTTCGCATGGATTTGAAGCTAAGCCTTTAACTTCGCATTGATTTGAAGCTAAATCATGTGTTTCGCATGAATTTGAAGATATTTCATTCGTTTGGTCTGCATTTGAAGCTATTTCATTTATATCGCAAGTATTTGAATCTAAATCATGTGTTTCGCTTGGATTTGAAGCTAAGCCTTCTACTTCGCATTGATTTGAAGCTAAATCTTGTGTTTCGCATGGATTTCAAGCTAACTCATTTGTTTCGCCTGCATTTGAAGCTATATCACTTATATCGCAAGCACTTGAAGCTAAATAATTCGTTTTGCATGGATTTGAAGCTAAACCTTCTACATCACATTGATTTGATGCTAAACCAAGTGTTTCCCTTGGATTTGAAGCTGTCTCGTCTGTTTCGCATGCAGTTGGAGCTAAATCATGTTTATCACAAGTATCTGAATCTAAAGCATTTGTTGCGCTTGGATTTGAAGATAAGCCTTGTACGTCGCACTGATTTGAACCAAAATCATGTGTTTCGCATTAATTTGAAGATAACTCGTTCGTTCGTCTGCATTTGAAGTTATTTCATTTATATCGCAAGTATTTGAATCTAAATCATGTGTTTCGCATGGATTTGAAGCTAACTCGTTTGTTTCGCATGCTGTTGAAGCTAAATCATGTATACCACAAGTGTTTGAAGCTAAATCATTTGTTTCGCATGAATTCGAAGATAACCCTTCTACTTCGCATTGATTTGAAGCTAAATCATGTTTTTCGCATGGATTTGAAGCAAAGCCTTCTACTTCGCATAGATTTGGAGTAAATCATGTGTTTCGCATGGGTTTAAAGCTAACTAGTTTGTTTCGCATGCAGCTGAAGCTAAATAATGTATATCACAAGTGTTTGAAGCTAAACCATTTGTTTTGCATGGATTCGAAGATAATCGTTCTACTTCGCATTGATTTGAATTTAAATCATGTGTTTCGCATGGAATTGAAGCTAACTCGTTTGTTTCGCATGCATTTGAAGATAAGTCATGTATATCACAAGTATTTGAAGATAAACCATTTGATTCCCATGGATTTCAAGCTATGCCTTCTACTTCGCTTTGATTTGATGCTAAATCATGTGTTTCGCTTGGATTTCAAGCTAACTCGTTTGTTTCGCATGCAGGTGAAGATAAGTAATGCATATCACAAGTATTTGAAGATAAACCATTTGATTCCCATGGATTTGAAGCTATGCATTCTTCTTCGCATTGATTTGAAGCTAAATCATGTATTTCGCATGGATTTGAAGCTAACTCGTTTGTTTCGCATGCTGTTGAAGCTAAATCATGTATATCACAAGTGTTTGAAGCTAAATCATTTGTTTCGCATGAATTCGAAGATAACCCTTCTACTTCGCATTGATTTGAAGCTAAATCATGTTTTTCGCATGGATTTGAAGCAAAGCCTTCTACTTCGCATAGATTTGGAGTAAATCATGTGTTTCGCATGGGTTTAAAGCTAACTAGTTTGTTTCGCATGCAGCTGAAGCTAAATAATGTATATCACAAGTGTTTGAAGCTAAACCATTTGTTTTGCATGGATTCGAAGATAATCGTTCTACTTCGCATTGATTTGAAGCTAAATCATGTGTTTCGCATGGATTTGAAGCTAACTCGTTTATTTCGCATGCAGTTGAAGCTAAATCATGTATATCACAAGTATTTGAAGCAAAACCTTTGTTTCGCATGAATTCGAAAATCAGCCTTCTGCTTCGCATTGATTTGGACCTAAATCATGTGTTTCGCATGGATTTGAAGCTAACTCGTTTATTTCGCATGCACTTGAAGCTGAACCATGTATATCACAAGTATTTGAAGCTAAACCGTTTGAATGGCATGGATTTGGAGCTAAGCCTTCTACTTCGCATTAAATAGAAGCTAAATCATGTGTTTCGCACGGATTTGAAGCTAACACGTTTGTTTCGCATGCTGTTGAATCTAAATCATGTATTTCACAAGTATTTGAATCTAAACAATCTGTTTCGTGTGGATTCGGAGATCAGCCTTCTACTTCGCATTGATTTGAAACGAAATCATATGCTTAGCTTGGATTTGAAGCTAACTCGTTTGTTTGGCATGCTGTTGAAGCTAAATCATGTATATCACAAGTATTTGAAGCTAAAGCATTTGATTCCCATGGATTTGAAGCTATGCCTTCTACTTCGCTTGATTTGGAGCTAAATCATGTGTTTCGCATGGATTTGAAGCTAATTCGTTTGTTTCGCATGCTGTTGAAGCTAAATCATGTATATCACAAGTATTTGAAAATGTACCATTTGATTAGCATGGATTCGAAGATCACCCCTCTTCTTCGCATTGATTTGGAGCTAAATCATGTGTGTCGCATGGATTTAAAGCTAACTCGTTGTTTCGCATGCAGTTGAAGCTAAATCATGTATATCACAAGTGTTTGAAGCTAAACCATTTGTTTCGCATGGATTCGAGGATAACCCTTCTACTTCGCATTGATTTGAAGCTAAATCATGTGTTTCGCATGGATTTGAAGCAAAGCCTTCTACTTCGCATTGATTTGGAGTTAAATCATGTGTTTCGCATGGATTTAAAGCTAACTCGTTGTTTCGCAAACAGTTGAAGCTAAATCATGTATATCACAAGTGTTTGAAGCTGAACCATTTGATTAGCATGGATTCGAAGATCACCCCTCTTCTTCGCATTGATTTGAAGATAATCATGTGTTTCGCATGGATTTGAAGCTAACTCGTTTGTTTCGCATGCAGTTGAAGAAAAGTAATGGATATCACAAGTATTTGAAGATAAACCATTTGATTCCCATGGATTTGAAGCTATGCCTTCATCTTCGCATTGATTTGAAGCTAAATCATGTGTTTCGCATGGATTTGAAGCTAACTCGTTTCTTTCGCATGCAAGTTGAAGCTAAATCATGTATATCACAAGTATTTGAAGCAAAACCTTTGTTTCGCATGAATTCGAAAATCAGCCTTCTGCTTCGCATTGATTTGGACCTAAATCATGTGTTTCGCATGGATTTGAAGCTAACTCGTTTATTTCGCATGCACTTGAAGCTGAACCATGTATATCACAAGTATTTGAAGCTAAAGCATTTGATTCCCATGGATTTGAAGCTATGCCTTCTACTTCGCTTGATTTGGAGCTAAATCATGTGTTTCGCATGGATTTGAAGCTAACTCGTTTGTTTCGCATGCTGTTGAAGCTAAATCATGTATATCACAAGTATTTGAATATGTACCATTTGATTAGCATGGATTCGAAGATCGCCCCTCTTCTTCGCATTGATTTGAAGCTAAATCATGTGTTTCGCATGGATTTGAAGCTAACTCGTTTGTTTCGCATACAGTTGAAGCTAAATCATGTATATCACAAGTATTTGAAGCTAAACCATTTAATTCCCATGGATCTGAAGGTATGACTTCTACTTCGCATTGATTTGATGTTAAATCATATGTTTCGCATGGATCTGAAGCTATCTCGTTTGTTTCGCATGCACTTGAATATAAATCAAGTATATCACAAGTATTTTAAGCTAAATCGTTCGATTCGCATGGATTTGAAGCTAAGCCTTCTACCTCGCATTGATTTGAAGATAAATCATGTGTTTCGCATGGATTTGAAGCTAACTCGTTTGTTTCGCATGCTGTTGAAGCTAAATCATGTATATCACAAGTGTTTGAAGCTAAACCATTTGTTTCCCATGGATTCGAAGATAACCCTTCTACTTCGCATTGGTTTGAAGCTAAATCATTTGTTTCGCATGGATTTGAAGCTAACTCGTTTGTTTCGCATGCTGTTGAAACTAAATCATGTATATCACAAGTATTTGAAGCTAAACCATTTGATTCCCATGGATTTGTAGCTATGCCTTCTACTTCGCATTGATTTGGAGCTAAATCATGTGTTTCGCATGGATTTGAAGCTAACTCGTTTGTTTCGCATGCTGTTGAAGCTAAATCATGTATATCACAAGTATTTGAATATGGACCATTTGATTAGCATGGATTCGAAGATCACCACTCTTCTTCGCATTGATTTGAAGATAATCATGTGTTTCGCAAGGATTTGAAGCTAACTCGTTTGTTTCGCATGCAGTTGAAGCTAAATCATGTATATCACAAGTATTTGAATCTAAACCATTTGTTTCGCATGGATTCGAACATCAGCCTTCTGCTTCGCATTGATTTGATGTTAAATCATATGTTTCGCATGGATTTGAAGCTATCTCGTTTGTTTCGCATGCACTTGAATATAAATCAAGTATATCACAAGTATTTGAAGCTAAATCGTTCGATTCGCATGGATTTGAAGCTAAGCCTTCTACCTCGTATTAAATTGAAGCTAAATCATGTGTTTCGCTTGGATTTGAAGCTAACTCGTTTGTTTCGCATGCTGTTGAAGCTAAATCATGTATATCACAAGTATTTGAATATGAACCATTTGATTAGCATGGATTCGAAGATCACCCCTCTTCTTCGCATTGATTTGAAGCTAAATCATGTGTTTCGCATGGATTTGAAGCTAACTCGTTTGTTCAGCATGCAGTTGAAGCAAAATCATGTATATCACAAGTGTTTGAAGCTAAACCATTTGTTTCGCATGGATTCAAAGATAACCCTTCTACTTCGCATTGATTTGAAGCTAAATCATGTGTTGCGCATGGATTTGAAGCTAACTCGTTTGTTTCGCATACTTTTGAAGCTAAATCATGTATATCACAAGTATTTGAAGCTAAACGATTTAATTCCCATGGATCTGAAGGTATGGCTTCTACTTCGCATTGATTTGATGTTAAATCATATGTTTCGCATGGATCTGAAGCTATCTCGTTTGTTTCGCATGCACTTGAATATAAATCAAGTATATCACAAGTATTTGAAGCTAAATCGTTTGATACGCATGGATTTGAAGCTAAGCCTTCTACCTCGCATTGATTTGAAGATAAATCATGTGTTTCGCATGGATTTGAAGCTAACTCGTTTATTTCGCATGCACTTGAAGCTGAACCATGTATATCACAAGTATTTGAAGCTACACCGTTTGATTGGCATGGATTTGAAGCTAAGCCTTCTACTTCGCATTAAATTGAAGCTAAATCATGTGTTTCGCATGGATTTGAAGCTAACTCGTTTGTTCAGCATGCAGTTGAAGCAAAATCATGTATATCACAAGTGTTTGAAGCTAAACCATTTGTTTCGCATGGATTCAAAGATAACCCTTCTACTTCGCATTGATTTGAAGCTAAATCATGTGTTGCGCATGGATTTGAAGCTAACTCGTTTGTTTCGCATACTTTTGAAGCTAAATCATGTATATCACAAGTATTTGAAGCTAAACCATTTAATTCCCATGGATCTGAAGGTATGGCTTCTACTTCGCATTGATTTGATGTTAAATCATATGTTTCGCATGGATCTGAAGCTAACTCGTTTGTTTCGCATGCTGTTGAAGCTAAATCAAGTATATCACAAGTATTTGAAGCAAAACCATTTGTTTGGCACGGATTTGATGATAACCCATCAAGTTCGCATTGATTTGAATTTAAATCATTTGCTTCGCGTGGATTTGAAGCTAACTCGTTTGTTTCGCATGCAGTTGAAGATAAGTCATGCATACCACAAGTATTTGAAGATAAACCATTTGATTCCCATGGATTTGAAGCTATGCCTTCTACTTCGCATTGATTTGGAGCTAAATCATGTGTTTCGCATGGATTTAAAGCTAACTCGTTGTTTCGCATGCAGTTGAAGCTAAATCATGTATAACACAAGTATTTGAAGCTAAACCATTTGTTTCGCATGGATTCAAAGATAACCCTTCTACTTCGCATTGATTTGAATTTAAATCATGTGTTTCGCATGGATTTGAAGCTAACTCGTTTTTTTCGCATGCAGTTGAAGCTAAATCATGTATATCACAAGTGTTTGAAGCTAAATCATTTGTTTCGCATGGATTCGAAGATAACCCTTCTACTTCGCATTGATTTGAAGCTAAATCATGTGTTTCGCATGGATTTGAAGCAAAGCCTTCTACTTCGCGTTGATTTGGAGTTAAATCATGTGTTTCGCATGGATTTAAAGCTAACTCGTTGTTTCGCAAGCAGTTGAAGCTAAATCATGTATATCACAAGTGTTTGAAGCTAAATCATTTGTTTCGCATGAATTCGAAGATAACCCTTCTACTTCGCATTGATTTGAAGCTAAATCATGTTTTCCGCATGGATTTGAAGCAAAGCCTTCTACTTCGCATAGATTTGGAGTTAAATCATGTGTTTCGCATGGATTTAAAGCTAAATCGTTGTTTCGCATGCAGTTGAAGCTAAATCATGTATATCACAAGTGTTTGAAGCTAAACCATTTGTTTCGCATGGATTCGAAGATAACCCTTCTACTTCGCATTGGTTTGAAGCTAAATCATTTGTTTCGCATGGATTTGAAGCTAACTCGTTTGTTTCGCATGCTGTTGAAACTAAATCATGTATATCACAAGTATTTGAAGCTAAACCATTTGATTCCCATGGATTTGTAGCTATGCCTTCTACTTCGCATTGATTTGGAGCTAAATCATGTGTTTCGCATGGATTTAAAGCTAACTCGTTGTTTCGCATGCCGTTGAAGCTAAATCATGTATATCACAAGTGGTTGAAGCTAAACCATTTGTTTCGCATGGATTCGAAGATAACCCTTCTACTTCGCATTGATTTGAAGCTAAATCATGTGTTGCGCATGGATTAGAAGCTAACTCGTTTGTTTCGCATGCAGTTGAAGCTAAATCATGTATATCACAAGTATTTGAAGCTAAACCATTTTATTCCAATGCATTTGAAGCTATGCCTTCTACTTCGCATTGATTTGATGTTAAATCATATGTCTCGCATGGATTTGAAGCTATCTCGTTTGTTTCGCATGCACAGAATATAAATCAAGTATATCACAAGTATTTGAAGCTAAACCTTTGTTTCGCATGGATTCGAACAACAGCCTTCTGCTTCGCATTGATTTGGACCTAAATCATGTGTTTCGCATGGATTTGAAGCTAACTCGTTTATTTCGCATGCACTTGAAGCAGAACCATGTATATCACAAGTATTTGAAGCTAAACCATTTGATTGGCATGGATTTGAAGCTAAGCCTTCTACTTCGCATTAAATTGAAGCTAAATCATGTGTTTCGCATGGATTTGAAGCTAACACGTTTGTTTCGCATGCTGTTGAAGCTAAATCATGTATATCACAAGTATGTGAATCTAAACCATTTGTTGCCCATGGATTTGAAGCTATGCCTTCTACTTCGCATTGATTTGGAGTTAAATCATATGTTTCGCATGGATTTAAAGCTAACTCGTTGTTTCGCATGCAGTTGAAGCTAAATCATGTATAACACTAGTGTTTGAAGCTAAACCATTTGTTTCGCATGGATTCAAAGATAACCCTTCTACTTCGCATTGATTTGAAGCTAAATCATGTATTTCGCATGGATTTGAAGCTAACTCGTTTGTTTCGCATGCTGTTGAAGCTAAATCATGTATATCACAAGTGTTTGAAGCTAAATCATTTGTTTCGCATGAATTCGAAGATAACCCTTCTACCTTGCACTGATTTGAAGCTAAATCATGTTTTTCGCATGGATTTGAAGCAAAGCCTTCTACTTCGCATAGATTTGGAGTTAAATCATGTGTTTCGCATGGATTTAAAGCTAAATCGTTGTTTCGCATGCAGTTGAAGCTAAATCATGTATATCACAAGTGTTTGAAGCTAAACCATTTGTTTCGCATGGATTCGAAGATAACCCTCCTACTTCGCATTGGTTTGAAGCTAAATCATTTGTTTCGCATGGATTTGAAGCTAACTCGTTTGTTTCGCATGCTGTTGGAACTAAATCATGTATATCACAAGTACTTGAAGCTAAACCATTTGATTCCCATGGATTTGTAGCTATGCCTTCTACTTCGCATTGATTTGGAGCTAAATCATGTGTTTCGCATGGATTTAAAGCTAACTCGTTGTTTCGCATGCAGTTGAAGCTAAATCATGTATATCACAAGTGTTTGAAGCTAAACCATTTGTTTCGCATGGATTCGAAGATAACCCTTCTACTTCGCATTGATTTGAAGCTAAATCATGTGTTTCGCATGGATTTGAAGCAAAGCCTTCTACTTCGCATTGATTTGGAGTTAAATCATGTGTTTCGCATGGATTTAAAGCTAACTCGTTGTTTCGCAAGCAGTTGAAGCTAAATCATGTATATCACAAGTGTTTGAAGCTGTACCATTTGATTAGCATGGATTCGAAGATCACCCCTCTTCTTCGCATTGATTTGAATTTAAATCATTTGCTTCGCGTGGATTTGAAGCTAACTCGTTTGTTTCGCATGCAGTTGAAGATAAGTCATGCATACCACAAGTATTTGAAGATAAACCATTTGATTCCCATGGATTTGAAGCTATGCCTTCTACTTCGCATTGATTTGGAGCTAAATCATGTGTTTCGCATGGATTTAAAGCTAACTCGTTGTTTCGCATGCAGTTGAAGCTAAATCATGTATAACACAAGTGTTTGAAGCTAAACCATTTGTTTCGCATGGATTCAAAGATAACCCTTCTACTTCGCATTGATTTGAATTTAAATCATGTGTTTCGCATGGATTTGAAGCTAACTCGTTTTTTTCGCATGCAGTTGAAGCTAAATCATGTATATCACAAGTGTTTGAAGCTAAATCATTTGTTTCGCATGGATTCGAAGATAACCCTTCTACTTCGCATTGATTTGAAGCTAAATCATGTGTTTCGCATGGATTTGAAGCAAAGCCTTCTACTTCGCATTGATTTGGAGTTAAATCATGTGTTTCGCATGGATTTAAAGCTAACTCGTTGTTTCGCAAGCAGTTGAAGCTAAATCATGTATATCACAAGTGTTTGAAGCTAAACCATTTGTTTGGCATGGATTCGAAGATAACCCTTCTACTTCGCATTGATTTGAAGCTAAATCATGTGTTGCGCATGGATTTCAAGCTAACTCGTTTGTTTCGCATGCAGTTGAAGATAAGTCATGCATATCACAAGTATTTGAAGGTAAACGATTTGATTCCCACGGATTTGAAGCTATGCCTTCTACTTCGCATTGATTTGGAGTTAAATCATGTGTTTCGCATGGATTTGAAAATAAGCCTCCTACTTCGCATAATTTGAAGCTAAATCATAAGTTCCGCATGGATTTGTAGCTAACTCGTTTGTTTCTCCTGCATTTGAAGCTATATCACTTATATACGCATTTATTTGAAGATAAATCATTGGTCTTGCATGGATTTGAAGCTAAGCCTTCTACTTCGCCTTCATTTGAAGCTAAATCATGTGTTTCGCATGAATTTGAATCTAACTGTTTGCTTCGCCTGCATTTGAAGCACTATCACTTATATCGCAAGTATTTGAAGCTAAATCATTTGTTTCGCATGGATTTGAAGCTAAGCCTTTAACTTCGCATTGATTTGAAGCTAAATCATGTGTTTCGCATGAATTTGAAGATATTTCATTCGTTTGGTCTGCATTTGAAGCTATTTCATTTATATCGCAAGTATTTGAATCTAAATCATGTGTTTCGCTTGGATTTGAAGCTAACTCATTTGTTTCGCCTGCATTTGAAGCTATATCACTTATATCGCAAGCACTTGAAGCTAAATAATTCGTTTTGCATGGATTTGAAGCTAAACCTTCTACATCACATTGATTTGATGCTAAACCAAGTGTTTCCCTTGGATTTGAAGCTGTCTCGTCTGTTTCGCATGCAGTTGGAGCTAAATCATGTTTATCACAAGTGTGTGAATGTATACCATTTGTTTCGCTTGGATTTGAAGCTAAGCCTTCTACATCGCACTGATTTGAAGCTAAATCATGTGTTTCGTTTTAATTTGAAGATAACTCGTTTGCTTCGCATGCTGTTGAAGCTAAATCATGTATATCACAAGTATTTGAAGTTAAACCATTTGTTTCGCATGGATTCGAAGATAATCCATCTATTTCGCATTGATTTGAAGCTAAAACATGTGTTTTGCATGGGTTTGAATCTAACTCGTTTGTTTCGCATGCTGTTGAAACTAAATCATTTATATCACAAGTATTTGAAGCTAAACCATTTGCTTCGCATGGATTCGAAGGTCAGCCTTCTACTTAGCATTGATTTCATGCTAAGTCATTTGTTTCGCATGGATTTGAAGCTAACTCGTTGATTCGCATGCTGTTGAAGCTAAATCATGTATATCACACTTATTTGAAGCTAAACCATTTGTATCGCATGGAATCGAAGATAAGCCACCTACTTCGCATTGATTAGATGCTAAATCATGTGTTTCGCATGGATTTGAAGCTAACGCGTTTATTTCGCATGCTGTTGAAGCTAAATCAAGTGTATCACAAGTATTTGGAGCTAAACAATTTGCTTCGCATGGATCCGAAGGTCAGCCTTCTACATCGCATTGATTTGAAGCTAAAACATGTGTTTTGCATGGGTTTGAATCTAACTCGTTTGTTTCGCATGCTGTTGAAACTAAATCATTTATATCACAAGTATTTGAAGCTAAACCATTTGCTTCGCATGGATTCGAAGGTCAGCCTTCTACTTCGCATTGATTTGATGCTAAGTCATTTGTTTCGCTTGAATTTGAAGCTAACTGTTTGTTCCGCCTGCATTTGAAGCTATATCACTTATATCGCAAGTACTTGAAGCTAAATCATTTGTTTCGCATGGATTTGAAGGTGATTCGTTTGTTTCGTATGGATTTGAAGATAAGCCTTTAACTTCGCATTAATTTGAAGCTAAATCATGTGTTTCGCATGAATTTGAAGATATCTCGTTCGTTTGGTCTGCATTTGAAGCTATTTCATTTATATCGCAAGTATTTGAATCTAAATGATGTGTTTCGCTCGGATTTGAAGATAAACCTTCTACTTCGCTTGATTTGAAGCTAAATCATGTTTATCACAATTATTTGAATCTATACCATTTGTTTCGCTTGATTTGAAGCTAAATCATGTGTTTCGCATTAATTTGAAGATAACTCGTTCGTTCGTCTGCATTTGAAGTTATTTCATTTATATCGCAAGTATTTGAATCTAAATCATGTGTTTCGCATGAAATTGAAGCTAACTGTTTGTACCGCCTGCATTTGAAGCTATATCACTTATATCGCAAGTATTTGAAGCTAAATCATTTGTTTCGCATGGATTTGAAGCTGACTCGTTTGTTTCGCATGGATTTGAAGCTAAGCCTTCTACGTCGAACTGATTTGAAGCTAAATCATGTGTTTTGCATGAATTTGAAGATAACTCGTTCGTTCGTCTGCATTTGAATTTATTTCATTTATATCGCAAGTATTTAAATCTAAATCATGTGTTTCGCACGGATTTGAAGCTAAGCCTTCTATTTCGCATGATTTGAAGCTAAATCATAAGTTCCGCATGGATTTGAAGCTAACTGTTTGTTCCGCCTGCATTTGAAGCTATATCGCTTATATCGCATGTATTTGAAGCTAAATCATTTCTTTCGCGTGGATTTGAAGCTAAGCCTTTAACTTCGCATTGATTTGAAGCTAAATCATGTGTTTCGCCTGCATTTGAAGCTATTTCACTTATATTCGCATTTATTTGAAGGTAAATCATTGGTCTCGCATGGATTTGAAGATAAGCCTTCTACTTCCCCTTCATTTGAAGCTAAATCATGTGTTTCGCATGAATTTGAAGCTAACTGTTTGTTCCGCCTGCATTTGAAGCTGTATCACTTATATCGCAAGTATTTGAAGCTAAATCATTTGTTTCGCATGGATTTGACGCTAAGCCTTTAACTTCGCATTGATTTGAATCTAAATCATATGTTTCGCTCGGATTTGAAGCTAAGCCTTCTACGTCGCATGATTTGAAGCTAAATCATGTTTATCACAAGTATCTGAATCTAAAGCATTTGTTGCGCTTGGATTTGAAGATAAGCCTTCTACGTCGCACTGATTTGAAGCTAAATCATGTGTTTCGCTTTAATTTGGTGATAACTCGTTCGTTCGTCTGCATTTGATTTTATTTCATTTATATCGCAAGTATTTGAATCTAAATCATGTGTGTCGCACGGATTTGAAGCTAAGCCTTCTACTTCGCATGATTTGAAGCTAAATCATAAGTTCCGCATGGATTTGAAGCTAACTCGTTTGTTTCTCCTGCATTTGAAGCTATTTCATTTAAACCGCAAGTATTTGAAGGTAACTCATTTATTTCCCATGGACTTATGGCTATCTCGTTTGTTTCGCCTGCATTTGAAGCTATTTCACTTATAATCGCATTTATTTGAAGGTAAATCATTGGTCTCGCATGGATTTGAAGCTAAATCATGTGTTTCGCATGAATTTGAATCTAACTGTTTGCTTCGCCTGCATTTGAAGCTATATCACTTATATCGCAAGTATTTGAAGCTAAAACATTCGTTTCGCATGGATTTGAAGCTAAGCCTTTAACTTCGCATTGATTTGAAACTATATCATGTGTTTCGCATGAATTTGAAGATAAGTCGATCGTTCGTCTGCATTTGAAGTTATTTCATTCATATCGCAAGTATTTGAATCTTAATCATGTGTTTCGCTCGAATTTGAAAGAAAGCCTTCTACTTCCCCTTCATTTGAAGCTAAATCATGTGTTTCGCTTGGATTTGAAGCTAACAAGTTTGTTTCGCACGCAGTTTGAGCTAAATCATGTATTTCGCAAGTATATGAAGCTAAACTTTCTTGTTACTCATGTATTTGAAGCTAAGCGTTCTCCTTCGCATTAATATGAAGCTATATCATGTGTTTCGCTTGTATTTGAAGCTAACTCGTTTGTTTCGCATGCAGTTGAAGCTAAATCATGTTTATCACAAGTATCTGAATCTAAACCATTTGTTTCGCTTGGATTTGAAGCTAAGCCTTCCACCTCGCACTGATTTGAACCAAAATCATGTGTTTCGCATTAATTTGAAGATAACTCGTTCGTTCCGCCTGCATTTGAAGCTATATCACTTATATTGCAAGTATTTGAAGCTATATCACTTATATCGCAAGTATTTAAAGCTAAATCATTTGTTTCGCATGGATTTGAAGCTAAGCCTTTAACTTCGCATTGATTTGAAGCTAAATCATGTGTTTCGCATGAATTTGAAGATATCTCGTTCGTTTGGTCTTCAATTTGAAGCTATATCACTTATATCGCAAGTATTTGAATCTAAATCATTTGTTTCGCATGGATTTGATGCTAAGCCTTTAACTTCGCATTGATTTGAATCTAAATCATATGTTACGCTCGGATTTGAAGCTAAGCCTTCTACGTCGCATGATTTGAAGCTAAATCACGTTTATCACAAGTATATGAATCTAAAGCATTTGTTGCGCTTGGATTTGAAGATAAGCCTTCTACTTCGCATTGATTTGAAGCTAAATCATGTGTTTTGCTCGGATTTGAAACTAACTCATTTGTTTCGCCTACATTTGAAGCTATATCACTTATATCGCAAGCACTTGAAGCTAAATTATTCGTTTTGCATGGATTTGAACCTAAACCTTCTACATCACATTGATTTGAAGCTAAACCAAGTGTTTCGCTTGGATTTGAAGCTAAGCCTCCTACTTCGCATTGATTTGAGGCTAAGTCATGTGTTTCGCTTGGATTTGAAGCTAACTCGTTTTTTTCGCATGCAGTTGAATCTAAATCATGTATATCACAAGTATTTGAAACAAAACCATTTGATTCGCACGGATTTGAAGCTAAGCCTTCTACGTCGAACTGATTTGAAGCTAAATCATGTGTTTTGCATGAATTTGAAGCTAACTCGTTTATATCGCATGCAGTTGAAGCTAAATCATGTATATCACAAGTATTTGAAGCTAAAACATTTGATTCGCATGGATTTGAAGATAAGCCTCCTACTTCGCATTGATTTGATGCTAAATCATGTGTTTCGCATGGATTTGAAGCTAACTCGTTTATATCGCATGCAGTTGAAGTTAAATTATGTATATCACAAGTATTTGAAGCTAAACGATTTGTTTCGCATGGATTTCAAGATAAGCCTCCAACCTCGCATTGAATTGAAGCTAAATCATGTGTTTCGTATGGATTTGAAGTTAACACGTTTGTTTCGCATGCTGTTGAAGATAAATCATGTATATTACAAGTATTTGAAGCTAAACCATCTGTTTCGTGTGGATTCGAAGGTTAGCCTTCTATTTCGCATTGATTTACAGCAAAATCATGTGTTTCGCATGGATTTGAAGCTAACTCGTTTATTTCGCTTGCTGTTGAATCTAAATCGTGTATATCACAAGTATTTGAAGCTAAAACATTTGATTCGCATGGATTCGAAGATCAGCATTCCACTTCGCATTGATTTGATGCTAAATCACGTGTTTTGCATGGATTTGAAGCTCACTCGTTTGTTTCGCCTGCTTTTGAAACTATATGAGTTATATCGCAAGTATTTGAAGCCAAATCATTCTTTTCGTATGGATTTGAAGCTAACCTTTCTACTTCGCATTGATTTGTGGCTCAATCATGTGTTCCGCATGAATTTCAAGATAACTCGTTTGTTTCGCATGCAGTTGAATATAAATCACGTATATCACATGTATTTGAAGGTACACCATTTGATTCGCATGGATTTGAAGCTAAGCCTTCTACTTCGCATTGATTTGAAGTGAAATCATGTGTTACGCATGGATTTGAAGATAACACGTTTGTTTCGCATGCAGTTGAATCTAAATCACTTATATTCGCAAGTATTTGAAGCCTAATAATTCGTTTCGCATGGATTTGAAGCTAAGCCTTCTACTTCGCATTGATTTGATGCTAAATCATGTGTTTCGCTTGGATTTGAAGCTAACTCGTTTGTTTCGCATGCAGTTGAAGCTAAATCATGTATATCACAAGTATTTGAAGCTGGACCATTCGATTCGCATTGATTTGAAGCTATGAATTCTACTTCGAATTGATTTGTAGCTGAATCATGTGTTTCGCTTGTATTTGAAGCTAACTCGTTGGTTTCGCATGCAGCTGAATCTATATCATGTATATCATAAGTATTTGAAGTTAAACCTTTTTTTTCGCATGGATTCGAAGCTAAGCCTTCTACGTCGCATTGATTTGAAGCTAAATCATTTGTTTCGCATGTATTCAAAGATCAGTCTTCTACCTCGCATTGATTTGAATCTAAATCATGTATTTCGCATGGAATTGAATCTAACTCGTTTGTTTAGCCTGCATTTAGAACTAAATCATGTATATCACAGGTATTTGAAGCTAAACCAATTCATTTGCACGGATTCGAAAATAAGCCTTCTACTTCGCATTGATTTGAAGCAAAATCATGTGTTGCGCATGGATTTGAAGCTAACTCGTTTGTTTCGCATGCTGTTGAATCTAAATCTTGTATATCACAAGAATTTGAAGCTAAACCATTTGATTCGCATGGATTTGAAGCTAACTCGTTTATTTCGCATGCTGTTGAAGCTAAATCATGTATATCACAAGTATTTGAAAATGTACCATTTGATTAGCATGGATTCGAAGATCACCCCTCTCCTTCGCATTGATTTGAAGCTAAATCATGTGTTTCGCATGGATTTGAAGCTAACTCGTTTGTTCAGCATGCAGTTGAAGCAAAATCAAGTATATCACAAGTGTTTGAAGCTGGACCATTCGATTCGCATTGATTTGAAGCTATGAATTCTACTTCGAATTGATTTGTAGCTGAATCATGTGTTTCGCTTGTATTTGAAGCTAACTCGTTGGTTTCGCATGCAGCTGAATCTATATCATGTATATCATAAGTATTTGAAGTTAAACCTTTTTTTTCGCATGGATTCGAAGCTAAGCCTTCTACGTCGCATTGATTTGAAGCTAAATCATTTGTTTCGCATGTATTCAAAGATCAGTCTTCTACCTCGCATTGATTTGAATCTAAATCATGTGTTTCGCATGGATTTAAAGCTAACTCGTTGTTTCGCAAGCAGTTGAAGCTAAATCATGTATATCACAAGTGTTTGAAGCTGAACCATTTGATTAGCATGGATTCGAAGATCACCCCTCTTCTTCGCATTGATTTGAAGATAATCATGTGTTTCGCATGGATTTGAAGCTAACTCGTTTGTTCAGCATGCAGTTGAAGCAAAATCATGTATATCACAAGTATTTGAAGCTAAACCATTTGTTTCGCATTGATTCAAAGATCAGTCTTCCACTTCGCATTGATTTGAAGCTAAATCATGTGTTTCGCATGGATTTGAAGCTAACTCGTTTGTTTCGCATGCAGTTGATGCTGAATCATGTATATCACAAGTATTTGCAGCTAAACCATTTGTTTCGCATGGATTCGTAGATAAGCCTTCTACTTCGCATCGATTTGAAGCTAAATCATGTGTATCGCATGGTTTTTGAAGCTAACTCGTTTGTTTCGCATGCTGTTGAAGCTAAATCTTGTATATCACAAGTGTTTGAAGCTAAACCATTTGTTTCGCATGGATTCGAAGATAATCCTTCTTCTTCGCATTGGTTTGAAGCTAAATCATGTGTTTCGCATGGATTTGAAGCTAACTCGTTTGTTTCGCATGCTGTTGAAGCTAAATCATGTATATCACAAGTGTTTGAAGCTAAACCATTTGTTTCCCATGGATTCGATGATAACCCTTCTACTTCGCATTGGTTTGAAGCTAAATCATTTGTTTCGCATGGATTTGAAGCTAACTCGTTTGTTTCGCATGCTGTTGAAACTAAATCATGTATATCACAAGTACTTGAAGCTAAACCATTTGATTCCCATGGATTTGTAGCTATGCCTTCTACTTCGCATTGATTTGGAGCTAAATCATGTGTTTCGCATGGATTTAAAGCTAACTCGTTGTTTCGCATGCAGTTGAAGCTAAATCATGTATATCACAAGTGTTTGAAGCTAAACCATTTGTTTCGCATGGATTCGAAGATAACTCTTCTACTTCGCATTGATTTGAAGCTAAATCATGTGTTTCGCATGGATTTGAAGCAAAGCCTTCTACTTCGCATTGATTTGGAGTTAAATCATGTGTTTCGCATGGATTTAAAGCTAACTCGTTGTTTCGCAAGCAGTTGAAGCTAAATCATGTATATCACAAGTGTTTGAAGCTAAACCATTTGTTTTGCATGGATTCGAAGATAATCGTTCTACTTCGCATTGATTTGAAGCTAAATCATGTGTTTCGCATGGATTTGAAGCTAACTCGTTTCTTTCGCATGCAAGTTGAAGCTAAATCATGTATATCACAAGTATTTGAAGCAAAACCTTTGTTTCGCATGAATTCGAAAATCAGCCTTCTGCTTCGCATTGATTTGGACCTAAATCATGTGTTTCGCATGGATTTGAAGCTAACTCGTTTATTTCGCATGCACTTGAAGCTGAACCATGTATATCACAAGTATTTGAAGCTAAACCGTTTGATTGGCATGGATTTGAAGCTAAGCCTTCTACTTCGCATTAAATTGAAGCTAAATCATGTGTTTCGCACGGATTTGAAGCTAACACGTTTGTTTCGCATGCTGTTGAAGCTAAATCATGTATATCACAAGTATTTGAATCTAAACAATCTGTTTCGTGTGGATTCGGAGATCAGCCTTCTACTTCGCATTGATTTGAAACGAAATCATATGCTTAGCTTGGATTTGAAGCTAACTCGTTTGTTTGGCATGCTGTTGAAGCTAAATCATGTATATCACAAGTATTTGAAGCTAAACCTTTGTTTCGCATGGATTCGAACAACAGCCTTCTACTTCGCATTGATTTGGAGTTAAATCATATGTTTCGCATGGATTTAAAGCTAACTCGTTGTTTCGCATGCAGTTGAAGCTAAATCATGTATAACACTAGTGTTTGAAGCTAAACCATTTGTTTCGCATGGATTCAAAGATAACCCTTCTACTTCGCATTGATTTGAAGCTAAATCATGTATTTCGCATGGATTTGAAGCTAACTCGTTTGTTTCGCATGCTGTTGAAGCTAAATCATGTATATCACAAGTGTTTGAAGCTAAATCATTTGTTTCGCATGAATTCGAAGATAACCCTTCTACCTTGCATTGATTTGAAGCTAAATCATGTTTTTCGCATGGATTTGAAGCAAAGCCTTCTACTTCGCATAGATTTGGAGTTAAATCATGTGTTTCGCATGGATTTAAAGCTAAATCGTTGTTTCGCATGCAGTTGAAGCTAAATCATGTATATCACAAGTGTTTGAAGCTAAACCATTTGTTTCGCATGGATTCGAAGATAACCCTCCTACTTCGCATTGGTTTGAAGCTAAATCATTTGTTTCGCATGGATTTGAAGCTAACTCGTTTGTTTCGCATGCTGTTGAAACTAAATCATGTATATCACAAGTACTTGAAGCTAAACCATTTGATTCCCATGGATTTGTAGCTATGCCTTCTACTTCGCATTGATTTGGAGCTAAATCATGTGTTTCGCATGGATTTAAAGCTAACTCGTTGTTTCGCATGCAGTTGAAGCTAAATCATGTATATCACAAGTGTTTGAAGCTAAACCATTTGTTTCGCATGGATTCGAAGATAACCCTTCTACTTCGCATTGATTTGAAGCTAAATCATGTCTTTCGCATGGATTTGAAGCAAAGCCTTCTACTTCGCATTGATTTGGAGTTAAATCATGTGTTTCGCATGGATTTGAAGCTAACTCGTTGTTTCGCATGCAGTTGAAGCTAAATCATGTATAACACAAGTGTTTGAAGCTAAACCATTTGTTTCGCATGGATTCAAAGATAACCCTTCTACTTCGCATTGATTTGAAGCTAAATCATGTGTTGCGCATGGATTTGAAGCTAACTCGTTTGTTTCGCATGCAGTTGAAGATAAATCATGTATATCACAAGTATTTGAAGCTAAACCATTTTATTCACATGGATTTGAAGCTATGCCTTCTACTTCGCATTGATTTGATGTTAAATCATATGTCTCGCATGGATTTGAAGCTATCTCGTTTGTTTCGCATGCACTTGACTATAAATCAAGTATATCACAAGTATTTGAAGCTAAACCTTTGTTTCGCATGTATTCGAACATCAGCCTTCTGCTTCGCATTGATTTGGACCTAAATCATGTGTTTCGCATGGATTTGAAGCTAACTCGGTTATTTCGCATGCACTTGAAGCTAAATCATGTATATTACAATTTGTTTGAAGCTAAACCATTTGTTTTGCATGGATTCGAAGATAATCCTTCTTCTTCGCATTGATTTGAAGCTAAATCATGTATTTTGCATGGATTAGAAGCTAACTCGTTTGTTTCGCATGCAGTTGATGCTGAATCATGTATATCACAAGTATTTGCAGCTAAACCATTTGTTTCGCATGGATTCGTAGATAAGCCTTCTACTTCGCATCGATTTGAAGCTATATCATGTGTTTCGCATGGTTTTTGAAGCTAACTCGTTTGTTTCGCATGCAGTTGAAGCTAAATCATGTATATCACAAGTGTTTGAAGCTAAACCATTCGTTTCGCATGGATTCGAAGATAACCCTTCTACTTCGCATTGATTTGAAGCTAAATCATGTGTTGCGCATGGATTTGAAGCTAACTCGTTTGTTTCGCATGCAGTTGAAGCTAAATCATGTATATCACAAGTATTTGAATATGTACCATTTGATTAGCATGGATTCGAAGATCACTCCTCTTCTTCGCATTGATTTGAAGCTAAATCATGTGTTTCGCATGGATTTGAAGCAAAACCTTCTACTTCGAATTGATTTGGAGTTTAATCATGTGTTTCGCATTGGTTTAAAGCTAACTAGTTTGTTTCGCATGCTGTTGAAGCTAAATCATGTATATCACAAGTATTTGAATATGTACCATTTGATTAGCATGGATTCGAAGATCACCCCTCTTCTTCGCATTGATTTGAAGCTAAATCATGTGTTTCGCATGGATTTGAAGCAAAGCCTTCTACTTCGAATTGATTTGGAGTTTAATCATGTGTTTCGCATGGGTTTAAAACTAACTAGTTTGTTTCGCATGCACTTGAATCTAAATCAAGTATATCACAAGTATTTGAAGCTAAACCGTTTGATTGGCAAGGATTTGAAGCTAAGCCTCCTACTTCGCATTAAATTGAAGCTAAATCATGTGTTTCGCTTGGATTTGAAGCTAACTCGTTTGTTTCGCATGCTGTTGAAGCTAAATCATGTATATCACAAGTATTTGAATATGAACCATTTGATTAGCATGGATTCGAAGATCACCCCTCTTCTTCGCATTGATTTGAAGCTAAATCATGTGTTTCGCATGGATTTGAAGCTAACTCGTTTGTTCAGCGTGCAGTTGAAGCGAAATCATGTATATCACAAGTGTTTGAAGCTAAACCATTTGTTTCGCATGGATTCAAAGATAACCCTTCTACTTCGCATTGATTTGAAGCTAAATCATGTGTTTTGCATGGTTTTTGAAGCTAACTCGTTTGTTTCGCATGCTGTTGAAGCTAAATCTTGTATATCACAAGTGTTTGAAGCTAAACCATTTGTTTCGCATGGATTCGAAGATAATCCTTCTTTTTCGCATTGGTTTGAAGCTAAATCATGTGTTTCGCATGGATTTGAAGCTAACTCGTTTGTTTCGCATGCTGTTGAAGCTAAATCATGTATATCACAAGTGTTTGAAGCTAAACCATTTGTTTCCTATGGATTCGAAGATAACCCTTCTACTTCGCATTGGTTTGAAGCTAAATCATTTGTTTCGCATGGATTTGAAGCTAACTCGTTTGTTTCGCATGCTGTTGAAACTAAATCATGTATATCACAAGTATTTGAAGCTAAACCATTTGATTCTCATGGATTTGTAGCTATGCCTTCTACTTCGCATTGATTTGGAGCTAAATCATGTGTTTCGCATGGATTTAAAGCTAACTCGTTGTTTCGCATGCAGTTGAAGCTAAATCATGTATAACACAAGTGTTTGATGCTAAACCATTTGTTTCGCATGGATTCGAAGATCAGCCTTCTACTTCGCATTGATTTGAAGCTAAATCATGAGTTTCGCATGGATTTGAAGCTAACTCGTTTGTTTCGCATGCTGTTGAAGCTAAATCATGTATATCACAAGTATTTGAAGCTAAACCATTTGTTTCGCATGGATTCGAAGATAACCCTTCTACTTCGCATTGATTTGAAGCTAAATCATGTGTTTCGCATAGATTTGAAGCTAACTGGTTTGTTTCGCATGCTGTTGAAGCTAAATCATGTATATCACAAGTATTTGAAGCTAAATCGTTTGATTCGCAAGGATTTGAAGATAAGCCTTCTACCTCGCATTGATTTGAAGATAAATCATGTGTTTCGCTTGGATTTGAAGCTAACTCGTTTGTTTCGCATGCTGTTGAAGCTAAATCATGTATATCACAAGTATTTGAAGCTAAACCATTTGTTTCGCATGGATTCGAAGATAACCCTTCTACTTCGCATTGATTTGAAGTTAAATCATGTGTTTCGCATGGATTTAAAGCTAACTCGTTTGTTTCGCATACTGTTGAAGCTAAATCATGTATATCAGAAGTATTTGAAGCTAAACCGTTTGAATCGCATGGATTTGAAAATAAGCCTACTACCTCGCATTGATTTGAAGATAAATCATGTGTTTCGCTTGGATTTGAAGCTAACTCGTTTGTTTCACATGATGTTGAAGCTAAATCATGTATATCACAAGTGTTTGAAGCTAAACCATTTGTTTCGCATGGATTCGAAGGTAAGCCTTCTACTTCGCATTGATTTGAAGCTAAATCATGTCTATCGCTAGGATTTGAAGCTAACTCGTTTGTTTCGCATACTGTTGAAGCTAAACCATGTATAACACAAGTATTTGAGCCTGATCCATTTGTTTCGCATGGATTCGAAGATCAGTCTCCTAATTTGCATTGATTTGAAGATAAATCATGCCTTTTGCATGCATTTAAAGCTAACTCGTTTGTTTCACCTGCATTTGAAGCTATATCAGAGATATTCGCAAGTATTTGAATTTAAATCATTCGTTTCGCATGGATTTGAAGATAAGCCTTCTACTTCGCATTGATTTGATGCTAAATCATGTGTTTCGCATGGATTTGAGGCTAACTCGTTTGTATCGCATGCAGTTGAATCTAAATCATGTATATCACAAGTATTTGAAGCTGAAGCATTTGTTTCGCATGAATATTAAGTTAAACCATGTGTTTCGCATGACTTTGACGCTAAATAATGTGTTTCGCTTGGCTATGAAGCCCAACTCGTTTGTCTCGACTGCATTTTAAGCTAAATCATGTATATCAGAAATATTTGAAGCTAAACCATTTGTTTCGCATCGATTTGAAACTAAATCGTTTGTTTCGCAGTTGAAGCTAAATCATGTATATCACAAGTATTTGAAGCTGAACCATTTGTTTCGAATAGATTTGAAGCTAAGCCTTCTACTTCGCATTGATTTGAAGCTAAATCATGTGTTTCGCTTGGATTTGAAGCTAATTTGTTTGTTTCGCATGCAGTTGAAGCGAAGTCACGTATATCACAAGTATTTGAAGCTGAACCATTTGTTTCTCGAGAACACTCTGCTAAACCATGTGTTTCGAATGAATTTGAAGCCAACTCATGTGTTTCGCATGGATGTGAAGCTATCTCGTTTGCTTCACATGCTGTTGAAGCTAAATCATGTTTATCACAAGTATTTCAATCTAAACCACTTGTTTCGCATGGATTCGAAGATCTGCCTTCCACTTCGCACTGATTTGAAGCTGAATCATTTCTTTCGCTTGAATGTGAAGCTAACACGTTTGTTTCCCAAGCATTTGAAGCTAAATCATGTATAAAACAAGTGTTTGAAGCTAAACCATTTGTTTCGCATGGATTCGAAGATAAGCCTTCTACTTCGCATTGATTTGATGCTAAGTCATGTGTTTCGCATGGATTTGAAGCTAGCTCGTTTGTTTCGCATGCTGTTGAAGCTAAATCATGTATATCACAAGTATTTGAAGCTAAACCATTTGTATCGCATGGGATCGAAGATAAGCCTCCTACTTCGCATTGATTTGAAGCTAAATTATGTGTTCCGCATGGATTTCAAGCTAACTCGTTTGTTTCGCATGCAGTTGAAGCTAAATCATGTATATCACAAGTATTTGCAGCTAAACCATTTGTTTCGCATGGATACGAAGATAAGCCTTCTACTTCGCATTGATTTGAAGTTAAATCATGTGTTTCGCATGGATTTGAATCTAACTCGTTTATTTCGCATGCTGTTGAAGCTAAATCATGTATATCACAAGTATAAGAAGCTAATCCATTTGTTTCGCATGGATTCGAAGATAAGCCTTCTACTTCGCATTGATTTGAAGCTAAATCATGTGTTTCGCTTGGATTTGAAGCTAACTCGTTTTTTTCGCTAGTAGTTGAAGCTAAATCATGCATATCACAAGTATATGAAGCTAAACCATTTGTTTCGCATGGATTCGAAGATAAGCCTTCTACTTCGCATTGATTTTAATATAAATCATGTGTTTCGCATGGATTTGAAGCTAACTCGTTTGTTTCGCATGCAGTTGAAGCTGAATCATGTATATCACAAGTATTTGAAGCTAAACCATTTGCTTCGCATGGATTCGAAGTTAACTCGTTTGTTTCGCATGCAGTTGAAGCTAAATCACGTATATCAGAAGTATTTGCAGCTAAACCATTTGTTTCGCATGGATACGAAGATAAGCCTTCTACTTCGCATTGATTTGAAGCTAAATCATGTGTTTCGCATGGATTTGAATTTAACTCGTTTGTTTCGCATGCTGTTGAAGCTAAATCATGTATATCGCAAGTATTTGAAGCTAAACCATTTGTTTCGCATGGATTCGAAGATAAGCCTTCTACTTCGCATTGATTTTAATCTAAATCATGTGTTTCGCATGGATTTGAAGCTAACTCGTTTGTTTCGCATGCAGTTGAAGGTGAATCATGTATATCACAAGTATTTGAAGCTAAACTATTCGTTTCGCATGGATTCGAAGATAAGCCTTCCACTTCGCATTGATTTGAGGCTAAATCATGTGTTTCGCTTGGTTTTGAAGCTAACTCGTTTTTGTCGCATGCAGTTGTAGCTAAATCATGTATATCACAAGTATTTGAAGCTAAACTATTTGTTTCGCATGGATTCGAAGATAAGCCTTCTACTTCGCATTGATTTTAATCTAAATCATGTGTTTCGCATGGATTTGAAGCTAACTCGTTTGTTTCGCATGCAGTTGAAGGTGAATCATGTATATCACAAGTATTTGAAGCTAAACTATTCGTTTCGCATGGATTCGAAGATAAGCCTTCCACTTCGCATTGATTTGAAGATAAATAATGTGTTTCGCTTGGATTTGAATATAACTCATTTGTTTCGCATGCTGTTGAAGCTAAATCATGTATATCACATGTATATGAAGCTAAACCATTTGCTTCGCATGGATTCGAAGATCAGCCTTCTACTTCGCATTGATTTGAAGCTAAATCATGTGTTTCGCATGGATTTGAAGCTAACTCGTTTGTTTCGCATGCTGTTGAAGCTAAATCAAGTGTATCAAAAGTATTTGAAGCTAAACCATTTGCTTCGCATGGATTCGAAGATCAGCCTTCTACTTCGCATTGATTTGAATCTAAATCATGTGTTCCGCATGGATTTTAAGCTAACTCGTTTGTTTCGCATGCAGTTGAAGCTAAATCATGTATATCACAAGTATTTGAAGCTAAACTATTCGTTTCGCATGGATTCGAAGATAAGCCTTCCACTTCGCATTGATTTGATGCTAAATCATGTTTTTCGCAAGGATTTGAAGCTAACTCGTTTGTTTCGCATGCTGTTGAAGCTAACTCAAGTGTATCACAAGTATTTGAAGCTAAACCATTTGCTTCGCATGGATTCGAAGATCAGCCTTCTACTTCGCATTGATTTTAATCTAAATCATGTGTTTCGCATGGATTTGAAGCTAACTCGTCTGTTTCGCATGCTGTTGAAGCTAAATCATGTATATCACAAGTATTTCAATCTAAACCACTTGTTTCGCATGGATTCGAAGATCAGCCTTCCACTTCGCACTGATTTGAAGCTGAATCATTTCTTTCGCTTGAATGTGGAGCTAACACGTTTGTTTCCCAAGCATTTGAAGCTAATTCGTGTGTATCACAAGTATTTGAAGCTGAATTATTTTTTTCGCAAGAATATTGTGCTAAACAATGTGTTGCGAATGAATTTGAAGCTAAATCATTTGTTCCGTATGGATTCGAAGAAGAGACTTCTACTTCGCATTGATTTGAAGCGAAATTATGTGTTTCGCTTGGATTTGAAGCTAACTCGTTTGTGTCGCATGCAGTTAAATATAAATCATGTATATCACAAGTATTTGAAGCTAAACCGTTTGATTCGCATGGATTTGAAGCTAAGCCTTCTACTTCGCATTGATTTGAAGATAAATCATGTGTGTCGCTTGGATTTGAAGCTCAGCCTTCTACTTCGCATCGATTTGAAGCTAAATAATGTGTTTCGCTTGGATTTTAAGCTAACTCGTTTGTTTCGCATGCAGTTGAAGCTAAATCATGTATGTCACAAGTATTTGAAGCTAAAACATTTGATTCGCATGGATTTGAAACTCAGCATTCTACTTCGTATTGATTTGAAGCTAAGTCATGTGTTTCGCATGGATTTGAAGCTAACTCATTTGTTTCGCCTGCATTTCAAGCCTTATCACTTCTATTCACAAGTATGTGAAGCTAAATCGTTCGTTTCGCATGGATTTGACGCTAAGCCTTCAACTTCGCGTTGACTTGATCCTGAATCACGTGTTTTTCATGGATTTGAGGCTAGCTCGTTTGTTTCGCATGCAGTTGAAGCTAAATCATGTATATCACAAGTATTTGAAGCTAAACCGTTTGATTCGCATGGATTTGAAGATAAGCCTTCTACCTCGCATTGATTTGAAGATAAATCATGTGTTTCGCTTGGATTTGAAGCTAACACGTTTGTTTCGCATGCAGTTGAAGCTAAATCATGTATA
Organism: Megalopta genalis; assembly: GCF_051020955.1. Taxonomy (NCBI): domain Eukaryota; kingdom Metazoa; phylum Arthropoda; class Insecta; order Hymenoptera; family Halictidae; genus Megalopta; species Megalopta genalis. The sequence goes on along the minus strand of NW_027476255.1, from coordinate 41,925 downwards.
TCACAAGTATGTGAATCTAAACCATTTGTTGCCCATGGATTTGAAGCTATGCCTTCTACTTCGCATTGATTTGGAGTTAAATCAAATGTTTCGCATGGATTTAAAGCTAACTCGTTGTTTCGCATGCAGTTGAAGCTAAATCATGTATAACACTAGTGTTTGTAGCTAAACCATTTGTTTCGCATGTATTCAAAGATAACCCTTCTACTTCGCATTGATTTGAAGCTAAATCATGTATTTCGCATGGATTTGAAGCTAACTCGTTTGTTTCGCATACTGTTGAAGCTAAATCATGTATATCACAAGTGTTTGAAGCTAAATCATTTGTTTCGCATGAATTCGAAGATAACCCTTCTACCTTGCATTGATTTGAAGCTAAATCATGTTTTTCGCATGGATTTGAAGCAAAGCCTTCTACTTCGCATAGATTTGGAGTTAAATCATGTGTTTCGCATGGATTTAAAGCTAAATCGTTGTTTCGCATGCAGTTGAAGCTAAATCATGTATATCACAAGTGTTTGAAGCTAAACCATTTGTTTCGCATGGATTCGAAGATAACCCTCCTACTTCGCATTGGTTTGAAGCTAAATCATTTGTTTCGCATGGATTTGAAGCTAACTCGTTTGTTTCGCATGTTGTTGAAGCTAAATCATGTATATCACAAGTATGTGAATCTAAACCATTTGTTTCCCATGGATTTGAAGCTATGCCTTCTACTTCGCATTGATTTGGAGCTAAATCAAGTGTTTCGCATGGATTTGAAGCTAACTCGTTTGTTTCGCATGCAGTTGAAGATAAGTCATGCATACCACAAGTATTTGAAGATAAACCATTTTATTCCCATGGATTTGAAGCTATGCCTTCTACTTCGCATTGATTTGGAGCTAAATCATGTGTTTCGCATGGATTTAAAGCTAACTCGTTGTTTCGCATGCAGTTGAAGCTAAATCATGTATAACACAAGTGTTTGATGCTAAACCATTTGTTTCGCATGGATTCGAAGATCAGCCTTCTACTTCGCATTGATTTGAAGCTAAATCATGAGTTTCGCATGGATTTGAAGCTAACTCGTTTGTTTCGCATGCTGTTGAAGCTAAATCATGTATATCACAAGTATTTGAAGCTAAACCATTTGTTTCGCATGGATTCGAAGATAACCCTTCTACTTCGCATTGATTTGAAGCTAAATCATGTGTTTCGCATAGATTTGAAGCTAACTGGTTTGTTTCGCATGCTGTTGAAGCTAAATCATGTATATCACAAGTATTTGCAGCTAAACCATTTGTTTCGCATGGATACGAAGATAAGCCTTCTACTTCGCATTGATTTGAAGTTAAATCATGTGTTTCGCATGGATTTGAATCTAACTCGTTTATTTCGCATGCTGTTGAAGCTAAATCATGTATATCACAAGTATAAGAAGCTAATCCATTTGTTTCGCATGGATTCGAAGATAAGCCTTCTACTTCGCATTGATTTGAAGCTAAATCATGTGTTTCGCTTGGATTTGAAGCTAACTCGTTTTTTTCGCTAGTAGTTGAAGCTAAATCATGCATATCACAAGTATATGAAGCTAAACCATTTGTTTCGCATGGATTCGAAGATAAGCCTTCTACTTCGCATTGATTTTAATATAAATCATGTGTTTCGCATGGATTTGAAGCTAACTCGTTTGTTTCGCATGCAGTTGAAGCTGAATCATGTATATCACAAGTATTTGAAGCTAAACCATTTGCTTCGCATGGATTCGAAGTTAACTCGTTTGTTTCGCATGCAGTTGAAGCTAAATCACGTATATCAGAAGTATTTGCAGCTAAACCATTTGTTTCGCATGGATACGAAGATAAGCCTTCTACTTCGCATTGATTTGAAGCTAAATCATGTGTTTCGCATGGATTTGAATTTAACTCGTTTGTTTCGCATGCTGTTGAAGCTAAATCATGTATATCGCAAGTATTTGAAGCTAAACCACTTGCTTCGCATGGATTCGAAGATCAGCCTTCTACTTCGCATTGATTTGATGCTAAATCATGTGTTTCGCATGGATTTGAAGCTTACCCGTTTGTTTCGCATGCTGTTGAAGCAAAATCATGTATATCACAAGTATTTGAAGCTAAACCATATGTTTCGCATGGATAGGAAGATCAGCCTTCTACTTCGCATTGATTTGAAGCTAAATCATGTGTTCCGCATGGATTTTAAGCTAACTCGGTTGTTTCGCATGCAGTTGAAGCTAAATCATGTATATCACAAGTATTTGAAGCTAAACCATTTGTTTCGCATGGATTCGAAGATAAGCCTTCTACTTCGCATTGATTTTAATCTAAATCATGTGTTTCGCAAGGATTTTAAGCTAACTCGTTTGTTTCGGATGCTGTTGAAGCTAAATCATGTATATCACAAGTATTTGAAGCTATATCATTTGTTTCGCATGGATTCGAAGATAACCCTTCTAATTTGCATTGATTTGAGGCTAAATCATGTGTTTCGCTTGGTTTTGAAGCTAACTCGTTTTTGTCGCATGCAGTTGTAGCTAAATCATGTATATCACAAGTATTTGAAGCTAAACCATTTGTTTCGCATGGATTCGAAGATAAGCCTTCTACTTCGCATTGATTTTAATCTAAATCATGTGTTTCGCATGGATTTGAAGCTAACTCGTTTGTTTCGCATGCAGTTGAAGGTGAATCATGTATATCACAAGTATTTGAAGCTAAACTATTCGTTTCGCATGGATTCGAAGATAAGCCTTCCACTTCGCATTGATTTGAAGATAAATAATGTGTTTCGCTTGGATTTGAATATAACTCATTTGTTTCGCATGCTGTTGAAGCTAAATCATGTATATCACATGTATATGAAGCTAAACCATTTGCTTCGCATGGATTCGAAGATCAGCCTTCTACTTCGCATTGATTTGAAGCTAAATCATGTGTTTCGCATGGATTTGAAGCTAACTCGTTTGTTTCGCATGCTGTTGAAGCTAAATCAAGTGTATCAAAAGTATTTGAAGCTAAACCATTTGCTTCGCATGGATTCGAAGATCAGCCTTCTACTTCGCATTGATTTGAATCTAAATCATGTGTTCCGCATGGATTTTAAGCTAACTCGTTTGTTTCGCATGCAGTTGAAGCTAAATCATGTATATCACAAGTATTTGAAGCTAAACTATTCGTTTCGCATGGATTCGAAGATAAGCCTTCCACTTCGCATTGATTTGATGCTAAATCATGTTTTTCGCAAGGATTTGAAGCTAACTCGTTTGTTTCGCATGCTGTTGAAGCTAACTCAAGTGTATCACAAGTATTTGAAGCTAAACCATTTGCTTCGCATGGATTCGAAGATAAGCCTTCCACTTCGCATTGATTTGATGCTAAATCATGTTTTTCGCAAGGATTTGAAGCTAACTCGTTTGTTTCGCATGCTGTTGAAGCTAACTCAAGTGTATCACAAGTATTTGAAGCTAAACCATTTGCTTCGCATGGATTCGAAGATCAGCCTTCTACTTCGCATCGATTTGAAGCTAAATAATGTGTTTCGCTTGGATTTTAAGCTAACTCGTTTGTTTCGCATGCAGTTGAAGCTAAATCATGTATGTCACAAGTATTTGAAGCTAAAACATTTGATTCGCATGGATTTGAAACTCAGCATTCTACTTCGTATTGATTTGAAGCTAAGTCATGTGTTTCGCATGGATTTGAAGCTAACTCGTTTGTTTCGCCTGCATTTCAAGCCTTATCACTTCTATTCACAAGTATGTGAAGCTAAATCGTTCGTTGCGCATGGATTTGACGCTAAGCCTTCAACTTCGCGTTGACTTGATCCTGAATCACGTGTTTCTCATGGATTTGAGGCTAGCTCGTTTGTTTCGCATGCAGTTGAAGCTAAATCATGTATATCACAAGTATTTGAAGCTAAACCGTTTGATTCGCATGGATTTGAAGATAAGCCTTCTACCTCGCATTGATTTGAAGATAAATCATGTGTTTCGCTTGGATTTGAAGCTAACTCGTTTTTTTCGCTAGTAGTTGAAGCTAAGTCATGCATGTCACAAGTATTTGAAGCTAAACCATTTGTTTCGCATGGATTCGAAGATAAGCCTTCTACTTCGCATTGATTTTAAACTAAATCATGTGTTTCGCATGGATTTGAAGCTAACTCGTTTATTTCGCATGCACTTGAAGCTGAACCATGTATATCACAAGTATTTGAAGCTACACCGTTTGATTGGCATGGATTTGAAGCTAAGCCTTCTACTTCGCATTAAATTGAAGCTAAATCATGTGTTCCGCATGGATTTGAAGCTAACTCGTTTGTTCAGCATGCAGTTGAAGCAAAATCATGTATATCACAAGTATTTGAAGCTAAGCCATTTGTTTCGCATTGATTCAAAGATCAGTCTTCCACTTCGTATTGATTTGAAGCTAAATCATGTGTTTCGCATGGATTTGAAGCTAACTCGTTTGTTTCGCATGCAGTTGATGCTGAATCATGTATATCACAAGTATTTGCAGCTAAACCATTTGTTTCGCATGGATTCGTAGATAAGCCTTCTACTTCGCATCGATTTGAAGCTAAATCATGTGTATCGCATGGTTTTTGAAGCTAACTCGTTTGTTTCGCATGCTGTTGAAGCTAAATCTTGTATATCACAAGTGTTTGAAGCTAAACCATTTGTTTCGCATGGATTCGAAGATAATCCTTCTTCTTCGCATTGGTTTGAAGCTAAATCATGTGTTTCGCATGGATTTGAAGCTAACTCGTTTGTTTCGCATGCTGTTGAAGCTAAATCATGTATATCACAAGTGTTTGAAGCTAAACCATTTGTTTCCCATGGATTCGAAGATAACCCTTCTACTTCGCATTGGTTTGAAGCTAAATCATTTGTTTCGCATGGATTTGAAGCTAACTCGTTTGTTTCGCATGCTGTTGAAACTAAATCATGTATATCACAAGTACTTGAAGCTAAACCATTTGATTCCCATGGATTTGTAGCTATGCCTTCTACTTCGCATTGATTTGGAGCTAAATCATGTGTTTCGCATGGATTTAAAGCTAACTCGTTGTTTCGCATGCAGTTGAAGCTAAATCATGTATATCACAAGTGTTTGAAGCTAAACCATTTGTTTCGCATGGATTCGAAGATAACCCTTCTACTTCGCATTGATTTGAAGCTAAATCATGTGTTTCGCATGGATTTGAAGCAAAGCCTTCTACTTCGCATTGATTTGGAGTTAAATCATGTGTTTCGCATGGATTTAAAGCTAACTCGTTGTTTCGCAAGCAGTTGAAGCTAAATCATGTATATCACAAGTGTTTGAAGCTGAACCATTTGATTAGCATGGATTCGAAGATCACCCCTCTTCTTCGCATTGATTTGAAGATAATCATGTGTTTCGCATGGATTTGAAGCTAACTCGTTTGTTCAGCATGCAGTTGAAGCAAAATCATGTATATCACAAGTATTTGAAGCTAAACCATTTGTTTCGCATTGATTCAAAGATCAGTCTTCCACTTCGCATTGATTTGAAGCTAAATCATGTGTTTCGCATGGATTTGAAGCTAACTCGTTTGTTTCGCATGCAGTTGATGCTGAATCATGTATATCACAAGTATTTGCAGCTAAACCATTTGTTTCGCATGGATTCGTAGATAAGCCTTCTACTTCGCATCGATTTGAAGCTAAATCATGTGTATCGCATGGTTTTTGAAGCTAACTCGTTTGTTTCGCATGCTGTTGAAGCTAAATCTTGTATATCACAAGTGTTTGAAGCTAAACCATTTGTTTCGCATGGATTCGAAGATAATCCTTCTTCTTCGCATTGGTTTGAAGCTAAATCATGTGTTTCGCATGGATTTGAAGCTAACTCGTTTGTTTCGCATGCAGTTGAAGCTAAATCATGTATATCACAAGTGTTTGAAGCTAAACCATTTGTTTCGCATGGATTCGAAGATAACCCTTCTACTTCGCATTGATTTGAAGCTAAATCATGTGTTTCGCATGGATTTGAAGCAAAGCCTTCTACTTCGCATTGATTTGGAGTTAAATCATGTGTTTCGCATGGATTTAAAGCTAACTCGTTGTTTCGCAAGCAGTTGAAGCTAAATCATGTATATCACAAGTGTTTGAAGCTGAACCATTTGATTAGCATGGATTCGAAGATCACCCCTCTTCTTCGCATTGATTTGAAGATAATCATGTGTTTCGCATGGATTTGAAGCTAACTCGTTTGTTTCGCATGCAGTTGAAGAAAAGTAATGGATATCACAAGTATTTGAAGATAAACCATTTGATTCCCATGGATTTGAAGCTATGCCTTCTTCTTCGCATTGATTTGAAGCTAAATCATGTTTTTCGCATGGATTTGAAGCTAACTCGTTGTTTCGCATGCAGTTGAAGCTAAATCATGTATAACACAAGTGTTTGAAGCTAAACCATTTGTTTCGCATGGATTCAAAGATAACCCTTCTACTTCGCATTGATTTGAAGCTAAATCATGTTTTTCGCATGGATTTGAAGCAAAGCCTTCTACTTCGCATAGATTTGGAGTTAAATCATGTGTTTCGCATGGGTTTAAAGCTAACTAGTTTGTTTCGCATGCAGCTGAAGCTAAATAATGTATATCACAAGTGTTTGAAGCTAAACCATTTGTTTTGCATGGATTCGAAGATAATCGTTCTACTTCGCATTGATTTGAAGCTAAATCATGTGTTTCGCATGGATTTGAAGCTAACTCGTTTCTTTCGCATGCAAGTTGAAGCTAAATCATGTATATCACAAGTATTTGAAGCAAAACCTTTGTTTCGCATGAATTCGAAAATCAGCCTTCTGCTTCGCATTGATTTGGACCTAAATCATGTGTTTCGCATGGATTTGAAGCTAACTCGTTTATTTCGCATGCACTTGAAGCTGAACCATGTATATCACAAGTATTTGAAGCTAAACCGTTTGATTGGCATGGATTTGAAGCTAAGCCTTCTACTTCGCATTAAATTGAAGCTAAATCATGTGTTTCGCACGGATTTGAAGCTAACACGTTTGTTTCGCATGCTGTTGAAGCTAAATCATGTATATCACAAGTATTTGAATCTAAACAATCTGTTTCGTGTGGATTCGGAGATCAGCCTTCTACTTCGCATTGATTTGAAACGAAATCATATGCTTAGCTTGGATTTGAAGCTAACTCGTTTGTTTGGCATGCTGTTGAAGCTAAATCATGTATATCACAAGTATTTGAAGCTAAAGCATTTGATTCCCATGGATTTGAAGCTATGCCTTCTACTTCGCTTGATTTGGAGCTAAATCATGTGTTTCGCATGGATTTGAAGCTAACTCGTTTGTTTCGCATGCTGTTGAAGCTAAATCATGTATATCACAAGTATTTGAATATGTACCATTTGATTAGCATGGATTCGAAGATCACCCCTCTTCTTCGCATTGATTTGAAGCTAAATCATGTGTTTCGCATGGATTTGAAGCTAACTCGTTTGTTTCGCATACAGTTGAAGCTAAATCATGTATATCACAAGTATTTGAAGCTAATCCATTTAATTCCCATGGATCTGAAGGTATGACTTCTACTTCGCATTGATTTGATGTTAAATTATATGTTTCGCATGGATCTGAAGCTATCTCGTTTGTTTCGCATGCACTTGAATATAAATCAAGTATATCACAAGTATTTTAAGCTAAATCGTTCGATTCGCATGGATTTGAAGCTAAGCCTTCTACCTCGCATTGATTTGAAGATAAATCATGTGTTTCGCATGGATTTGAAGCTAACTCGTTTGTTTCGCATGCTGTTGAAGCTAAATCATGTATATCACAAGTGTTTGAAGCTAAACCATTTGTTTCCCATGGATTCGAAGATAACCCTTCTACTTCGCATTGGTTTGAAGCTAAATCATTTGTTTCGCATGGATTTGAAGCTAACTCGTTTGTTTCGCATGCTGTTGAAACTAAATCATGTATATCACAAGTATTTGAAGCTAAACCATTTGATTCCCATGGATTTGTAGCTATGCCTTCTACTTCGCATTGATTTGGAGCTAAATCATGTGTTTCGCATGGATTTACAGCTAACTCGTTTGTTTCGCATGCTGTTGAAGCTAAATCATGTATATCACAAGTATTTGAATATGGACCATTTGATTAGCATGGATTCGAAGATCACCACTCTTCTTCGCATTGATTTGAAGATAATCATGTGTTTCGCAAGGATTTGAAGCTAACTCGTTTGTTTCGCATGCAGTTGAAGCTAAATCATGTATATCACAAGTATTTGAATCTAAACCATTTGTTTCGCATGGATTCGAACATCAGCCTTCTGCTTCGCATTGATTTGATGTTAAATCATATGTTTCGCATGGATTTGAAGCTATCTCGTTTGTTTCGCATGCACTTGAATATAAATCAAGTATATCACAAGTATTTGAAGCTAAATCGTTCGATTCGCATGGATTTGAAGCTAAGCCTTCTACCTCGCATTAAATTGAAGCTAAATCATGTGTTTCGCTTGGATTTGAAGCTAACTCGTTCGTTTCGCATGCTGTTGAAGCTAAATCATGTATATCACAAGTATTTGAATATGAACCATTTGATTAGCATGGATTCGAAGATCACCCCTCTTCTTCGCATTGATTTGAAGCTAAATCATGTGTTTCGCATGGATTTGAAGCTAACTCGTTTGTTCAGCATGCAGTTGAAGCAAAATCATGTATATCACAAGTGTTTGAAGCTAAACCATTTGTTTCGCATGGATTCAAAGATAACCCTTCTACTTCGCATTGATTTGAAGCTAAATCATGTGTTGCGCATGGATTTGAAGCTAACTCGTTTATTTCGCATGCACTTGAAGCTGAACCATGTATATCACAAGTATTTGAAGCTACACCGTTTGATTGGCATGGATTTGAAGCTAAGCCTTCTACTTCGCATTAAATTGAAGCTAAATCATGTGTTTCGCATGGATTTGAAGCTAACTAGTTTGTTCAGCATGCAGTTGAAGCAAAATCATGTATATCACAAGTGTTTGAAGCTAAACCATTTGTTTCGCATGGATTCAAAGATAACCCTTCTACTTCGCATTGATTTGAAGCTAAATCATGTGTTGCGCATGGATTTGAAGCTAACTCGTTTGTTTCGCATACTTTTGAAGCTAAATCATGTATATCACAAGTATTTGAAGCTAAACCATTTAATTCCCATGGATCTGAAGGTATGGCTACTACTTCGCATTGATTTGATGTTAAATCATATGTTTCGCATGGATCTGAAGCTAACTCGTTTGTTTCGCATGCTGTTGAAGCTAAATCAAGTATATCACAAGTATTTGAAGCAAAACCATTTGTTTGGCACGGATTTGATGATAACCCATCAAGTTCGCATTGATTTGAATTTAAATCATTTGCTTCGCGTGGATTTGAAGCTAACTCGTTTTTTTCGCATGCAGTTGAAGATAAGTCATGCATACCACAAGTATTTGAAGATAAACCATTTGATTCCCATGGATTTGAAGCTATGCCTTCTACTTCGCATTGATTTGGAGCTAAATCATGTGTTTCGCATGGATTTAAAGCTAACTCGTTGTTTCGCATGCAGTTGAAGCTAAATCATGTATAACACAAGTGTTTGAAGCTAAACCATTTGTTTCGCATGGATTCAAAGATAACCCTTCTACTTCGCATTGATTTGAATTTAAATCATGTGTTTCGCATGGATTTGAAGCTAACTCGTTTTTTTCGCATGCAGTTGAAGCTAAATCATGTATATCACAAGTGTTTGAAGCTAAATCATTTGTTTCGCATGGATTCGAAGATAACCCTTCTACTTCGCATTGATTTGAAGCTAAATCATGTGTTTCGCATGGATTTGAAGCAAAGCCTTCTACTTCGCATTGATTTGGAGTTAAATCATGTGTTTCGCATGGATTTAAAGCTAACTCGTTGTTTCGCAAGCAGTTGAAGCTAAATCATGTATATCACAAGTGTTTGAAGCTAAATCATTTGTTTCGCATGAATTCGAAGATAACCCTTCTACTTCGCATTGATTTGAAGCTAAATCATGTTTTTCGCATGGATTTGAAGCAAAGCCTTCTACTTCGCATAGATTTGGAGTTAAATCATGTGTTTCGCATGGATTTTAAGCTAAATCGTTGTTTCGCATGCAGTTGAAGCTAAATCATGTATATCACAAGTGTTTGAAGCTAAACCATTTGTTTCGCATGGATTCGAAGATAACCCTTCTACTTCGCATTGGTTTGAAGCTAAATCATTTGTTTCGCATGGATTTGAAGCTAACTCGTTTGTTTCGCATGCTGTTGAAACTAAATCATGTATATCACAAGTATTTGAAGCTAAACCATTTGATTCCCATGGATTTGTAGCTATGCCTTCTACTTCGCATTGATTTGGAGCTAAATCATGTGTTTCGCATGGATTCGAAGATAACCCTTCTACTTCGCATTGATTTGAAGCTAAATCATGTGTTTCGCATGGATTTGAAGCAAAGCCTTCTACTTCGCATTGATTTGGAGTTAAATCATGTGTTTCGCATGGATTTAAAGCTAACTCGTTGTTTCGCAAGCAGTTGAAGCTAAATCATGTATATCACAAGTGTTTGAAGCTAAATCATTTGTTTCGCATGAATTCGAAGATAACCCTTCTACTTCGCATTGATTTGAAGCTAAATCATGTTTTTCGCATGGATTTGAAGCAAAGCCTTCTACTTCGCATAGATTTGGAGTTAAATCATGTGTTTCGCATGGATTTAAAGCTAAATCGTTGTTTCGCATGCAGTTGAAGCTAAATCATGTATATCACAAGTGTTTGAAGCTAAACCATTTGTTTCGCATGGATTCGAAGATAACCCTTCTACTTCGCATTGGTTTGAAGCTAAATCATTTGTTTCGCATGGATTTGAAGCTAACTCGTTTGTTTCGCATGCTGTTGAAACTAAATCATGTATATCACAAGTATTTGAAGCTAAACCATTTGATTCCCATGGATTTGTAGCTATGCCTTCTACTTCGCATTGATTTGGAGCTAAATCATGTGTTTCGCATGGATTTAAAGCTAACTCGTTGTTTCGCATGCCGTTGAAGCTAAATCATGTATATCACAAGTGTTTGAAGCTAAACCATTTGTTTCGCATGGATTCGAAGATAACCCTTCTACTTCGCATTGATTTGAAGCTATATCATGTGCTGCGCATGGATTAGAAGCTAACTCGTTTGTTTCGCATGCAGTTGAAGCTAAATCATGTATATCACAAGTATTTGAAGCTAAACCATTTTATTCCCATGCATTTGAAGCTATGCCTTCTACTTCGCATTGATTTGATGTTAAATCATATGTCTCGCATGGATTTGAAGCTATCTCGTTTGTTTCGCATGCACAGAATATAAATCAAGCATATCACAAGTATTTGAAGCTAAACCTTTGTTTCGCATGGATTCGAACAACAGCCTTCTGCTTCGCATTGATTTGGACCTAAATCATGTGTTTCGCATGGATTTGAAGCTAACTCGTTTATTTCGCATGCACTTGAAGCAGAACCATGTATATCACAAGTATTTGAAGCTAAACCATTTGATTGGCATGGATTTGAAGCTAAGCCTTCTACTTCGCATTAAATTGAAGCTAAATCATGTGTTTCGCATGGATTTGAAGCTAACACGTTTGTTTCGCATGCTGCTGAAGCTAAATCATGTATATCACAAGTATGTGAATCTAAACCATTTGTTGCCCATGGATTTGAAGCTATGCCTTCTACTTCGCATTGATTTGGATTTAAATCATATGTTTCGCATGGATTTAAAGCTAACTCGTTGTTTCGCATGCAGTTGAAGCTAAATCATGTATAACACTAGTGTTTGAAGCTAAACCATTTGTTTCGCATGGATTCAAAGATAACCCTTCTACTTCGCATTGATTTGAAGCTAAATCATGTATTTCGCATGGATTTGAAGCTAACTCGTTTGTTTCGCATGCTGTTGAAGCTAAATCATGTATATCACAAGTGTTTGAAGCTAAATCATTTGTTTCGCATGAATTCGAAGATAACCCTTCTACCTTGCATTGATTTGAATCTAAATCATGTTTTTCGCATGGATTTGAAGCAAAGCCTTCTACTTCGCATAGATTTGGAGTTAAATCATGTGTTTCGCATGGATTTAAAGCTAAATCGTTGTTTCGCATGCAGTTGAAGCTAAATCATGTATATCACAAGTGTTTGAAGCTAAACCATTTGTTTCGCATGGATTCGAAGATAACCCTCCTACTTCGCATTGGTTTGAAGCTAAATCATTTGTTTCGCATGGATTTGAAGCTAACTCGTTTGTTTCGCATGCTGTTGGAACTAAATCATGTATATCACAAGTACTTGAAGCTAAACCATTTGATTCCCATGGATTTGTAGCTATGCCTTCTACTTCGCATTGATTTGGAGCTAAATCATGTGTATCGCATGGATTTAAAGCTAACTCGTTGTTTCGCATGCAGTTGAAGCTAAATCATGTATATCACAAGTGTTTGAAGCTAAACCATTTGTTTCGCATGGATTCGAAGATAACCCTTCTACTTCGCATTGATTTGAAGCTAAATCATGTGTTTCGCATGGATTTGAAGCTAACTCGTTTGTTCAGCATGCAGTTGAAGCAAAATCATGTATATCACAAGTATTTGAAGCTAAGCCATTTGTTTCGCATTGATTCAAAGATAACCCTTCTACTTCGCATTGATTTGAAGCTAAATCATGTGTTTCGCATGGATTTGAAGCAAAGCCTTCTACTTCGCATTGATTTGGAGTTAAATCATGTGTTTCGCATGGATTTAAAGCTAACTCGTTGTTTCGCAAGCAGTTGAAGCTAAATCATGTATATCACAAGTGTTTGAAGCTGAACCATTTGATTAGCATGGATTCGAAGATCACCCCTCTTCTTCGCATTGATTTGAAGATAATCATGTGTTTCGCATGGATTTGAAGCTAACACGTTTGTTCAGCATGCAGTTGAAGCAAAATCATGTATATCACAAGTATTTGAAGCTAAACCATTTGTTTCGCATTGATTCAAAGATCAGTCTTCCACTTCGCATTGATTTGAAGCTAAATCATGTGTTTCGCATGGATTTGAAGCTAACTCGTTTGTTTCGCATGCAGTTGATGCTGAATCATGTATATCACAAGTATTTGCAGCTAAACCATTTGTTTCGCATGGATTCGTAGATAAGCCTTCTACTTCGCATCGATTTGAAGCTAAATCATGTGTATCGCATGGTTTTTGAAGCTCACTCGTTTGTTTCGCATGCTGTTGAAGCTAAATCTTGTATATCACAAGTGTTTGAAGCTAAACCATTTGTTTCGCATGGATTCGAAGATAATCCTTCTTCTTCGCATTGGTTTGAAGCTAAATCATGTGTTTCGCATGGATTTGAAGCTAACTCGTTTGTTTCGCATGCAGTTGAAGCTAAATCATGTATATCACAAGTGTTTGAAGCTAAACCATTTGTTTCGCATGGATTCGAAGATAACCCTTCTACTTCGCATTGATTTGAAGCTAAATCATGTGTTTCGCATGGATTTGAAGCAAAGCCTTCTACTTCGCATTGATTTGGAGTTAAATCATGTGTTTCGCATGGATTTAAAGCTAACTCGTTGTTTCGCAAGCAGTTGAAGCTAAATCATGTATATCACAAGTGTTTGAAGCTGAACCATTTGATTAGCATGGATTCGAAGATCACCCCTCTTCTTCGCATTGATTTGAAGATAATCATGTGTTTCGCATGGATTTGAAGCTAACTCGTTTGTTTCGCATGCAGTTGAAGAAAAGTAATGGATATCACAAGTATTTGAAGATAAACCATTTGATTCCCATGGATTTGAAGCTATGCCTTCTTCTTCGCATTGATTTGAAGCTAAATCATGTTTTTCGCATGGATTTGAAGCTAACTCGTTGTTTCGCATGCAGTTGAAGCTAAATCATGTATAACACAAGTGTTTGAAGCTAAACCATTTGTTTCGCATGGATTCAAAGATAACCCTTCTACTTCGCATTGATTTGAAGCTAAATCATGTTTTTCGCATGGATTTGAAGCTAAGCCTTCTACTTCGCATTAAATTGAAGCTAAATCATGTGTTTCGCATGGATTTGAAGCTAACACGTTTGTTTCGCATGCTGCTGAAGCTAAATCATGTATATCACAAGTATGTGAATCTAAACCATTTGTTGCCCATGGATTTGAAGCTATGCCTTCTACTTCGCATTGATTTGGATTTAAATCATATGTTTCGCATGGATTTAAAGCTAACTCGTTGTTTCGCATGCAGTTGAAGCTAAATCATGTATAACACTAGTGTTTGAAGCTAAACCATTTGTTTCGCATGGATTCAAAGATAACCCTTCTACTTCGCATTGATTTGAAGCTAAATCATGTATTTCGCATGGATTTGAAGCTAACTCGTTTGTTTCGCATGCTGTTGAAGCTAAATCATGTATATCACAAGTGTTTGAAGCTAAATCATTTGTTTCGCATGAATTCGAAGATAACCCTTCTACCTTGCATTGATTTGAAGCTAAATCATGTTTTTCGCATGGATTTGAAGCAAAGCCTTCTACTTCGCATAGATTTGGAGTTAAATCATGTGTTTCGCATGGATTTAAAGCTAAATCGTTGTTTCGCATGCAGTTGAAGCTAAATCATGTATATCACAAGTGTTTGAAGCTAAACCATTTGTTTCGCATGGATTCGAAGATAACCCTCCTACTTCGCATTGGTTTGAAGCTAAATCATTTGTTTCGCATGGATTTGAAGCTAACTCGTTTGTTTCGCATGCTGTTGGAACTAAATCATGTATATCACAAGTACTTGAAGCTAAACCATTTGATTCCCATGGATTTGTAGCTATGCCTTCTACTTCGCATTGATTTGGAGCTAAATCATGTGTATCGCATGGATTTAAAGCTAACTCGTTGTTTCGCATGCAGTTGAAGCTAAATCATGTATATCACAAGTGTTTGAAGCTAAACCATTTGTTTCGCATGGATTCGAAGATAACCCTTCTACTTCGCATTGATTTGAAGCTAAATCATGTGTTTCGCATGGATTTGAAGCTAACTCGTTTGTTCAGCATGCAGTTGAAGCAAAATCATGTATATCACAAGTATTTGAAGCTAAGCCATTTGTTTCGCATTGATTCAAAGATCAGTCTTCCACTTCGCATTGATTTGAAGCTAAATCATGTGTTTCGCATGGATTTGAAGCTAACTCGTTTGTTTCGCATGCAGTTGATGCTGAATCATGTATATCACAAGTATTTGCAGCTAAACCATTTGTTTCGCATGGATTCGTAGATAAGCCTTCTACTTCGCATCGATTTGAAGCTAAATCATGTGTATCGCATGGTTTTTGAAGCTAACTCGTTTGTTTCGCATGCTGTTGAAGCTAAATCTTGTATATCACAAGTGTTTGAAGCTAAACCATTTGTTTCGCATGGATTCGAAGATAATCCTTCTTCTTCGCATCGGTTTGAAGCTAAATCATGTGTTTCGCATGGATTTGAAGCTAACTCGTTTGTTTCGCATGCTGTTGAAGCTAAATCATGTATATCACAAGTGTTTGAAGCTAAACCATTTGTTTCCCATGGATTCGAAGATAACCCTTCTACTTCGCATTGGTTTGAAGCTAAATCATTTGTTTCGCATGGATTTGAAGCTAACTCGTTTGTTTCGCATGCTGTTGAAACTAAATCATGTATATCACAAGTACTTGAAGCTAAACCATTTGATTCCCATGGATTTGTAGCTATGCCTTCTACTTCGCATTGATTTGGAGCTAAATCATGTGTTTCGCATGGATTTAAAGCTAACTCGTTGTTTCGCATGCAGTTGAAGCTAAATCATGTATATCACAAGTGTTTGAAGCTAAACCATTTGTTTCGCATGGATTCGAAGATAACCCTTCTACTTCGCATTGATTTGAAGCTAAATCATGTGTTTCGCATGGATTTGAAGCAAAGCCTTCTACTTCGCATTGATTTGGAGTTAAATCATGTGTTTCGCATGGATTTAAAGCTAACTCGTTGTTTCGCAAGCAGTTGAAGCTAAATCATGTATATCACAAGTGTTTGAAGCTGAACCATTTGATTAGCATGGATTCGAAGATCACCCCTCTTCTTCGCATTGATTTGAAGATAATCATGTGTTTCGCATGGATTTGAAGCTAACACGTTTGTTCAGCATGCAGTTGAAGCAAAATCATGTATATCACAAGTATTTGAAGCTAAACCATTTGTTTCGCATTGATTCAAAGATCAGTCTTCCACTTCGCATTGATTTGAAGCTAAATCATGTGTTTCGCATGGATTTGAAGCTAACTCGTTTGTTTCGCATGCAGTTGAAGCTAAATCATGTATATCACAAGTGTTTGAAGCTAAACCATTTGTTTCGCATGGATTCGAAGATAACCCTTCTACTTCGCATTGATTTGAAGCTAAATCATGTGTTTCGCATGGATTTGAAGCAAAGCCTTCTACTTCGCATTGATTTGGAGTTAAATCATGTGTTTCGCATGGATTTGAAGCAAAGCCTTCTACTTCGCATAGATTTGGAGTTAAATCATGTGTTTCGCATGGATTTAAAGCTAAATCGTTGTTTCGCATGCAGTTGAAGCTAAATCATGTATATCACAAGTGTTTGAAGCTAAAACATTTGTTTCGCATGGATTCGAAGATAACCCTTCTACTTCGCATTGGTTTGAAGCTAAATCATTTGTTTCGCATGGATTTGAAGCTAACTCGTTTGTTTCGCATGCTGTTGAAACTAAATCATGTATATCACAAGTATTTGAAGCTAAACCATTTGATTCCCATGGATTTGTAGCTATGCCTTCTACTTCGCATTGATTTGGAGCTAAATCATGTGTTTCGCATGGATTTAAAGCTAACTCGTTGTTTCGCATGCCGTTGAAGCTAAATCATGTATATCACAAGTGTTTGAAGCTAAACCATTTGTTTCGCATGGATTCGAAGATAACCCTTCTACTTCGCATTGATTTGAAGCTATATCATGTGCTGCGCATGGATTAGAAGCTAACTCGTTTGTTTCGCATGCAGTTGAAGCTAAATCATGTATATCACAAGTATTTGAAGCTAAACCATTTTATTCCCATGCATTTGAAGCTATGCCTTCTACTTCGCATTGATTTGATGTTAAATCATATGTCTCGCATGGATTTGAAGCTATCTCGTTTGTTTCGCATGCACAGAATATAAATCAAGCATATCACAAGTATTTGAAGCTAAACCTTTGTTTCGCATGGATTCGAACAACAGCCTTCTGCTTCGCATTGATTTGGACCTAAATCATGTGTTTCGCATGGATTTGAAGCTAACTCGTTTATTTCGCATGCACTTGAAGCAGAACCATGTATATCACAAGTATTTGAAGCTAAACCATTTGATTGGCATGGATTTGAAGCTAAGCCTTCTACTTCGCATTAAATTGAAGCTAAATCATGTGTTTCGCATGGATTTGAAGCTAACACGTTTGTTTCGCATGCTGCTGAAGCTAAATCATGTATATCACAAGTATGTGAATCTAAACCATTTGTTGCCCATGGATTTGAAGCTATGCCTTCTACTTCGCATTGATTTGGATTTAAATCATATGTTTCGCATGGATTTAAAGCTAAATCGTTGTTTCGCATGCAGTTGAAGCTAAATCATGTATATCACAAGTGTTTGAAGCTAAACCATTTGTTTCGCATGGATTCGAAGATAACCCTCCTACTTCGCATTGGTTTGAAGCTAAATCATTTGTTTCGCATGGATTTGAAGCTAACTCGTTTGTTTCGCATGCTGTTGGAACTAAATCATGTATATCACAAGTACTTGAAGCTAAACCATTTGATTCCCATGGATTTGTAGCTATGCCTTCTACTTCGCATTGATTTGGAGCTAAATCATGTGTATCGCATGGATTTAAAGCTAACTCGTTGTTTCGCATGCAGTTGAAGCTAAATCATGTATATCACAAGTGTTTGAAGCTAAACCATTTGTTTCGCATGGATTCGAAGATAACCCTTCTACTTCGCATTGATTTGAAGCTAAATCATGTGTTTCGCATGGATTTGAAGCTAACTCGTTTGTTCAGCATGCAGTTGAAGCAAAATCATGTATATCACAAGTATTTGAAGCTAAGCTATTTGTTTCGCATTGATTCAAAGATAACCCTTCTACTTCGCATTGATTTGAAGCTAAATCATGTGTTTCGCATGGATTTGAAGCAAAGCCTTCTACTTCGCATTGATTTGGAGTTAAATCATGTGTTTCGCATGGATTTAAAGCTAACTCGTTGTTTCGCAAGCAGTTGAAGCTAAATCATGTATATCACAAGTGTTTGAAGCTGAACCATTTGATTAGCATGGATTCGAAGATCACCCCTCTTCTTCGCATTGATTTGAAGATAATCATGTGTTTCGCATGGATTTGAAGCTAACACGTTTGTTCAGCATGCAGTTGAAGCAAAATCATGTATATCACAAGTATTTGAAGCTAAACCATTTGTTTCGCATTGATTCAAAGATCAGTCTTCCACTTCGCATTGATTTGAAGCTAAATCATGTGTTTCGCATGGATTTGAAGCTAACTCGTTTGTTTCGCATGCAGTTGATGCTGAATCATGTATATCACAAGTATTTGCAGCTAAACCATTTGTTTCGCATGGATTCGTAGATAAGCCTTCTACTTCGCATCGATTTGAAGCTAAATCATGTGTATCGCATGGTTTTTGAAGCTAACTCGTTTGTTTCGCATGCTGTTGAAGCTAAATCTTGTATATCACAAGTGTTTGAAGCTAAACCATTTGTTTCGCATGGATTCGAAGATAATCCTTCTTCTTCGCATTGGTTTGAAGCTAAATCATGTGTTTCGCATGGATTTGAAGCTAACTCGTTTGTTTCGCATGCAGTTGAAGCTAAATCATGTATATCACAAGTGTTTGAAGCTAAACCATTTGTTTCGCATGGATTCGAAGATAACCCTTCTACTTCGCATTGATTTGAAGCTAAATCATGTGTTTCGCATGGATTTGAAGCAAAGCCTTCTACTTCGCATTGATTTGGAGTTAAATCATGTGTTTCGCATGGATTTAAAGCTAACTCGTTGTTTCGCAAGCAGTTGAAGCTAAATCATGTATATCACAAGTGTTTGAAGCTGAACCATTTGATTAGCATGGATTCGAAGATCACCCCTCTTCTTCGCATTGATTTGAAGATAATCATGTGTTTCGCATGGATTTGAAGCTAACTCGTTTGTTTCGCATGCAGTTGAAGAAAAGTAATGGATATCACAAGTATTTGAAGATAAACCATTTGATTCCCATGGATTTGAAGCTATGCCTTCTTCTTCGCATTGATTTGAAGCTAAATCATGTTTTTCGCATGGATTTGAAGCTAACTCGTTGTTTCGCATGCAGTTGAAGCTAAATCATGTATAACACAAGTGTTTGAAGCTAAACCATTTGTTTCGCATGGATTCAAAGATAACCCTTCTACTTCGCATTGATTTGAAGCTAAATCATGTTTTTCGCATGGATTTGAAGCTAAGCCTTCTACTTCGCATTAAATTGAAGCTAAATCATGTGTTTCGCATGGATTTGAAGCTAACACGTTTGTTTCGCATGCTGCTGAAGCTAAATCATGTATATCACAAGTATGTGAATCTAAACCATTTGTTGCCCATGGATTTGAAGCTATGCCTTCTACTTCGCATTGATTTGGATTTAAATCATATGTTTCGCATGGATTTAAAGCTAACTCGTTGTTTCGCATGCAGTTGAAGCTAAATCATGTATAACACTAGTGTTTGAAGCTAAACCATTTGTTTCGCATGGATTCAAAGATAACCCTTCTACTTCGCATTGATTTGAAGCTAAATCATGTATTTCGCATGGATTTGAAGCTAACTCGTTTGTTTCGCATGCTGTTGAAGCTAAATCATGTATATCACAAGTGTTTGAAGCTAAATCATTTGTTTCGCATGAATTCGAAGATAACCCTTCTACCTTGCATTGATTTGAAGCTAAATCATGTTTTTCGCATGGATTTGAAGCAAAGCCTTCTACTTCGCATAGATTTGGAGTTAAATCATGTGTTTCGCATGGATTTAAAGCTAAATCGTTGTTTCGCATGCAGTTGAAGCTAAATCATGTATATCACAAGTGTTTGAAGCTAAACCATTTGTTTCGCATGGATTCGAAGATAACCCTCCTACTTCGCATTGGTTTGAAGCTAAATCATTTGTTTCGCATGGATTTGAAGCTAACTCGTTTGTTTCGCATGCTGTTGGAACTAAATCATGTATATCACAAGTACTTGAAGCTAAACCATTTGATTCCCATGGATTTGTAGCTATGCCTTCTACTTCGCATTGATTTGGAGCTAAATCATGTGTATCGCATGGATTTAAAGCTAACTCGTTGTTTCGCATGCAGTTGAAGCTAAATCATGTATATCACAAGTGTTTGAAGCTAAACCATTTGTTTCGCATGGATTCGAAGATAACCCTTCTACTTCGCATTGATTTGAAGCTAAATCATGTGTTTCGCATGGATTTGAAGCTAACTCGTTTGTTCAGCATGCAGTTGAAGCAAAATCATGTATATCACAAGTATTTGAAGCTAAGCCATTTGTTTCGCATTGATTCAAAGATCAGTCTTCCACTTCGCATTGATTTGAAGCTAAATCATGTGTTTCGCATGGATTTGAAGCTAACTCGTTTGTTTCGCATGCAGTTGATGCTGAATCATGTATATCACAAGTATTTGCAGCTAAACCATTTGTTTCGCATGGATTCGTAGATAAGCCTTCTACTTCGCATCGATTTGAAGCTAAATCATGTGTATCGCATGGTTTTTGAAGCTAACTCGTTTGTTTCGCATGCTGTTGAAGCTAAATCTTGTATATCACAAGTGTTTGAAGCTAAACCATTTGTTTCGCATGGATTCGAAGATAATCCTTCTTCTTCGCATCGGTTTGAAGCTAAATCATGTGTTTCGCATGGATTTGAAGCTAACTCGTTTGTTTCGCATGCTGTTGAAGCTAAATCATGTATATCACAAGTGTTTGAAGCTAAACCATTTGTTTCCCATGGATTCGAAGATAACCCTTCTACTTCGCATTGGTTTGAAGCTAAATCATTTGTTTCGCATGGATTTGAAGCTAACTCGTTTGTTTCGCATGCTGTTGAAACTAAATCATGTATATCACAAGTACTTGAAGCTAAACCATTTGATTCCCATGGATTTGTAGCTATGCCTTCTACTTCGCATTGATTTGGAGCTAAATCATGTGTTTCGCATGGATTTAAAGCTAACTCGTTGTTTCGCATGCAGTTGAAGCTAAATCATGTATATCACAAGTGTTTGAAGCTAAACCATTTGTTTCGCATGGATTCGAAGATAACCCTTCTACTTCGCATTGATTTGAAGCTAAATCATGTGTTTCGCATGGATTTGAAGCAAAGCCTTCTACTTCGCATTGATTTGGAGTTAAATCATGTGTTTCGCATGGATTTAAAGCTAACTCGTTGTTTCGCAAGCAGTTGAAGCTAAATCATGTATATCACAAGTGTTTGAAGCTGAACCATTTGATTAGCATGGATTCGAAGATCACCCCTCTTCTTCGCATTGATTTGAAGATAATCATGTGTTTCGCATGGATTTGAAGCTAACACGTTTGTTCAGCATGCAGTTGAAGCAAAATCATGTATATCACAAGTATTTGAAGCTAAACCATTTGTTTCGCATTGATTCAAAGATCAGTCTTCCACTTCGCATTGATTTGAAGCTAAATCATGTGTTTCGCATGGATTTGAAGCTAACTCGTTTGTTTCGCATGCAGTTGATGCTGAATCATGTATATCACAAGTATTTGCAGCTAAACCATTTGTTTCGCATGGATTCGTAGATAAGCCTTCTACTTCGCATCGATTTGAAGCTAAATCATGTGTATCGCATGGTTTTTGAAGCTAACTCGTTTGTTTCGCATGCTGTTGAAGCTAAATCTTGTATATCACAAGTGTTTGAAGCTAAACCATTTGTTTCGCATGGATTCGAAGATAATCCTTCTTCTTCGCATTGGTTTGAAGCTAAATCATGTGTTTCGCATGGATTTGAAGCTAACTCGTTTGTTTCGCATGCAGTTGAAGCTAAATCATGTATATCACAAGTGTTTGAAGCTAAACCATTTGTTTCGCATGGATTCGAAGATAACCCTTCTACTTCGCATTGATTTGAAGCTAAATCATGTGTTTCGCATGGATTTGAAGCAAAGCCTTCTACTTCGCATTGATTTGGAGTTAAATCATGTGTTTCGCATGGATTTAAAGCTAACTCGTTGTTTCGCAAGCAGTTGAAGCTAAATCATGTATATCACAAGTGTTTGAAGTTGAACCATTTGATTAGCATGGATTCGAAGATCACCCCTCTTCTTCGCATTGATTTGAAGATAATCATGTGTTTCGCATGGATTTGAAGCTAACTCGTTTGTTTCGCATGCAGTTGAAGAAAAGTAATGGATATCACAAGTATTTGAAGATAAACCATTTGATTCCCATGGATTTGAAGCTATGCCTTCTTCTTCGCATTGATTTGAAGCTAAATCATGTTTTTCGCATGGATTTGAAGCTAACTCGTTGTTTCGCATGCAGTTGAAGCTAAATCATGTATAACACAAGTGTTTGAAGCTAAACCATTTGTTTCGCATGGATTCAAAGATAACCCTTCTACTTCGCATTGATTTGAAGCTAAATCATGTTTTTCGCATGGATTTGAAGCAAAGCCTTCTACTTCGCATAGATTTGGAGTTAAATCATGTGTTTCGCATGGGTTTAAAGCTAACTAGTTTGTTTCGCATGCAGCTGAAGCTAAATAATGTATATCACAAGTGTTTGAAGCTAAACCATTTGTTTTGCATGGATTCGAAGATAATCGTTCTACTTCGCATTGATTTGAAGCTAAATCATGTGTTTCGCATGGATTTGAAGCTAACTCGTTTCTTTCGCATGCAAGTTGAAGCTAAATCATGTATATCACAAGTATTTGAAGCAAAACCTTTGTTTCGCATGAATTCGAAAATCAGCCTTCTGCTTCGCATTGATTTGGACCTAAATCATGTGTTTCGCATGGATTTGAAGCTAACTCGTTTATTTCGCATGCACTTGAAGCTGAACCATGTATATCACAAGTATTTGAAGCTAAACCGTTTGATTGGCATGGATTTGAAGCTAAGCCTTCTACTTCGCATTAAATTGAAGCTAAATCATGTGTTTCGCACGGATTTGAAGCTAACTCGTTTGTTTCGCATACAGTTGAAGCTAAATCATGTATATCACAAGTATTTGAAGCTAATCCATTTAATTCCCATGGATCTGAAGGTATGACTTCTACTTCGCATTGATTTGATGTTAAATCATATGTTTCGCATGGATCTGAAGCTATCTCGTTTGTTTCGCATGCACTTGAATATAAATCAAGTATATCACAAGTATTTTAAGCTAAATCGTTCGATTCGCATGGATTTGAAGCTAAGCCTTCTACCTCGCATTGATTTGAAGATAAATCATGTGTTTCGCATGGATTTGAAGCTAACTCGTTTGTTTCGCATGCTGTTGAAGCTAAATCATGTATATCACAAGTGTTTGAAGCTAAACCATTTGTTTCCCATGGATTCGAAGATAACCCTTCTACTTCGCATTGGTTTGAAGCTAAATCATTTGTTTCGCATGGATTTGAAGCTAACTCGTTTGTTTCGCATGCTGTTGAAACTAAATCATGTATATCACAAGTATTTGAAGCTAAACCATTTGATTCCCATGGATTTGTAGCTATGCCTTCTACTTCGCATTGATTTGGAGCTAAATCATGTGTTTCGCATGGATTTACAGCTAACTCGTTTGTTTCGCATGCTGTTGAAGCTAAATCATGTATATCACAAGTATTTGAATATGGACCATTTGATTAGCATGGATTCGAAGATCACCACTCTTCTTCGCATTGATTTGAAGATAATCATGTGTTTCGCAAGGATTTGAAGCTAACTCGTTTGTTTCGCATGCAGTTGAAGCTAAATCATGTATATCACAAGTATTTGAATCTAAACCATTTGTTTCGCATGGATTCGAACATCAGCCTTCTGCTTCGCATTGATTTGATGTTAAATCATATGTTTCGCATGGATTTGAAGCTATCTCGTTTGTTTCGCATGCACTTGAATATAAATCAAGTATATCACAAGTATTTGAAGCTAAATCGTTCGATTCGCATGGATTTGAAGCTAAGCCTTCTACCTCGCATTAAATTGAAGCTAAATCATGTGTTTCGCTTGGATTTGAAGCTAACTCGTTTGTTTCGCATGCTGTTGAAGCTAAATCATGTATATCACAAGTATTTAAATATGAACCATTTGATTAGCATGGATTCGAAGATCACCCCTCTTCTTCGCATTGATTTGAAGCTAAATCATGTGTTTCGCATGGATTTGAAGCTAACTCGTTTGTTCAGCATGCAGTTGAAGCAAAATCATGTATATCACAAGTGTTTGAAGCTAAACCATTTGTTTCGCATGGATTCAAAGATAACCCTTCTACTTCGCATTGATTTGAAGCTAAATCATGTGTTGCGCATGGATTTGAAGCTAACTCGTTTATTTCGCATGCACTTGAAGCTGAACCATGTATATCACAAGTATTTGAAGCTACACCGTTTGATTGGCATGGATTTGAAGCTAAGCCTTCTACTTCGCATTAAATTGAAGCTAAATCATGTGTTTCGCATGGATTTGAAGCTAACTAGTTTGTTCAGCATGCAGTTGAAGCAAAATCATGTATATCACAAGTGTTTGAAGCTAAACCATTTGTTTCGCATGGATTCAAAGATAACCCTTCTACTTCGCATTGATTTGAAGCTAAATCATGTGTTGCGCATGGATTTGAAGCTAACTCGTTTGTTTCGCATACTTTTGAAGCTAAATCATGTATATCACAAGTATTTGAAGCTAAACCATTTAATTCCCATGGATCTGAAGGTATGGCTACTACTTCGCATTGATTTGATGTTAAATCATATGTTTCGCATGGATCTGAAGCTAACTCGTTTGTTTCGCATGCTGTTGAAGCTAAATCAAGTATATC
The DNA here is from genome assembly GCF_051020955.1 of Megalopta genalis. Taxonomy (NCBI): domain Eukaryota; kingdom Metazoa; phylum Arthropoda; class Insecta; order Hymenoptera; family Halictidae; genus Megalopta; species Megalopta genalis. The sequence goes on along the minus strand of NW_027476255.1, from coordinate 16,739 downwards.
ACAAGTATTTGAAGCAAAACCATTTGTTTGGCACGGATTTGATGATAACCCATCAAGTTCGCATTGATTTGAATTTAAATCATTTGCTTCGCGTGGATTTGAAGCTAACTCGTTTGTTTCGCATGCTGTTGGAACTAAATCATGTATATCACAAGTACTTGAAGCTAAACCATTTGATTCCCATGGATTTGTAGCTATGCCTTCTACTTCGCATTGATTTGGAGCTAAATCATGTGTATCGCATGGATTTAAAGCTAACTCGTTGTTTCGCATGCAGTTGAAGCTAAATCATGTATATCACAAGTGTTTGAAGCTAAACCATTTGTTTCGCATGGATTCGAAGATAACCCTTCTACTTCGCATTGATTTGAAGCTAAATCATGTGTTTCGCATGGATTTGAAGCTAACTCGTTTGTTCAGCATGCAGTTGAAGCAAAATCATGTATATCACAAGTATTTGAAGCTAAGCCATTTGTTTCGCATTGATTCAAAGATCAGTCTTCCACTTCGCATTGATTTGAAGCTAAATCATGTGTTTCGCATGGATTTGAAGCTAACTCGTTTGTTTCGCATGCAGTTGATGCTGAATCATGTATATCACAAGTATTTGCAGCTAAACCATTTGTTTCGCATGGATTCGTAGATAAGCCTTCTACTTCGCATCGATTTGAAGCTAAATCATGTGTATCGCATGGTTTTTGAAGCTAACTCGTTTGTTTCGCATGCTGTTGAAGCTAAATCTTGTATATCACAAGTGTTTGAAGCTAAACCATTTGTTTCGCATGGATTCGAAGATAATCCTTCTTCTTCGCATCGGTTTGAAGCTAAATCATGTGTTTCGCATGGATTTGAAGCTAACTCGTTTGTTTCGCATGCTGTTGAAGCTAAATCATGTATATCACAAGTGTTTGAAGCTAAACCATTTGTTTCCCATGGATTCGAAGATAACCCTTCTACTTCGCATTGGTTTGAAGCTAAATCATTTGTTTCGCATGGATTTGAAGCTAACTCGTTTGTTTCGCATGCTGTTGAAACTAAATCATGTATATCACAAGTACTTGAAGCTAAACCATTTGATTCCCATGGATTTGTAGCTATGCCTTCTACTTCGCATTGATTTGGAGCTAAATCATGTGTTTCGCATGGATTTAAAGCTAACTCGTTGTTTCGCATGCAGTTGAAGCTAAATCATGTATATCACAAGTGTTTGAAGCTAAACCATTTGTTTCGCATGGATTCGAAGATAACCCTTCTACTTCGCATTGATTTGAAGCTAAATCATGTGTTTCGCATGGATTTGAAGCAAAGCCTTCTACTTCGCATTGATTTGGAGTTAAATCATGTGTTTCGCATGGATTTAAAGCTAACTCGTTGTTTCGCAAGCAGTTGAAGCTAAATCATGTATATCACAAGTGTTTGAAGCTGAACCATTTGATTAGCATGGATTCGAAGATCACCCCTCTTCTTCGCATTGATTTGAAGATAATCATGTGTTTCGCATGGATTTGAAGCTAACACGTTTGTTCAGCATGCAGTTGAAGCAAAATCATGTATATCACAAGTATTTGAAGCTAAACCATTTGTTTCGCATTGATTCAAAGATCAGTCTTCCACTTCGCATTGATTTGAAGCTAAATCATGTGTTTCGCATGGATTTGAAGCTAACTCGCTTGTTTCGCATGCAGTTGATGCTGAATCATGTATATCACAAGTATTTGCAGCTAAACCATTTGTTTCGCATGGATTCGTAGATAAGCCTTCTACTTCGCATCGATTTGAAGCTAAATCATGTGTATCGCATGGTTTTTGAAGCTAACTCGTTTGTTTCGCATGCTGTTGAAGCTAAATCTTGTATATCACAAGTGTTTGAAGCTAAACCATTTGTTTCGCATGGATTCGAAGATAATCCTTCTTCTTCGCATTGGTTTGAAGCTAAATCATGTGTTTCGCATGGATTTGAAGCTAACTCGTTTGTTTCGCATGCAGTTGAAGCTAAATCATGTATATCACAAGTGTTTGAAGCTAAACCATTTGTTTCGCATGGATTCGAAGATAACCCTTCTACTTCGCATTGATTTGAAGCTAAATCATGTGTTTCGCATGGATTTGAAGCAAAGCCTTCTACTTCGCATTGATTTGGAGTTAAATCATGTGTTTCGCATGGATTTAAAGCTAACTCGTTGTTTCGCAAGCAGTTGAAGCTAAATCATGTATATCACAAGTGTTTGAAGCTGAACCATTTGATTAGCATGGATTCGAAGATCACCCCTCTTCTTCGCATTGATTTGAAGATAATCATGTGTTTCGCATGGACTTGAAGCTAACTCGTTTGTTTCGCATGCAGTTGAAGAAAAGTAATGGATATCACAAGTATTTGAAGATAAACCATTTGATTCCCATGGATTTGAAGCTATGCCTTCTTCTTCGCATTGATTTGAAGCTAAATCATGTTTTTCGCATGGATTTGAAGCTAACTCGTTGTTTCGCATGCAGTTGAAGCTAAATCATGTATAACACAAGTGTTTGAAGCTAAACCATTTGTTTCGCATGGATTCAAAGATAACCCTTCTACTTCGCATTGATTTGAAGCTAAATCATGTTTTTCGCATGGATTTGAAGCAAAGCCTTCTACTTCGCATAGATTTGGAGTTAAATCATGTGTTTCGCATGGGTTTAAAGCTAACTAGTTTGTTTCGCATGCAGCTGAAGCTAAATAATGTATATCACAAGTGTTTGAAGCTAAACCATTTGTTTTGCATGGATTCGAAGATAATCGTTCTACTTCGCATTGATTTGAAGCTAAATCATGTGTTTCGCATGGATTTGAAGCTAACTCGTTTCTTTCGCATGCAAGTTGAAGCTAAATCATGTATATCACAAGTATTTGAAGCAAAACCTTTGTTTCGCATGAATTCGAAAATCAGCCTTCTGCTTCGCATTGATTTGGACCTAAATCATGTGTTTCGCATGGATTTGAAGCTAACTCGTTTATTTCGCATGCACTTGAAGCTGAACCATGTATATCACAAGTATTTGAAGCTAAACCGTTTGATTGGCATGGATTTGAAGCTAAGCCTTCTACTTCGCATTAAATTGAAGCTAAATCATGTGTTTCGCACGGATTTGAAGCTAACACGTTTGTTTCGCATGCTGTTGAAGCTAAATCATGTATATCACAAGTATTTGAATATGTACCATTTGATTAGCATGGATTCGAAGATCACCCCTCTTCTTCGCATTGATTTGAAGCTAAATCATGTGTTTCGCATGGATTTGAAGCTAACTCGTTTGTTTCGCATACAGTTGAAGCTAAATCATGTATATCACAAGTATTTGAAGCTAAAGCATTTGATTCCCATGGATTTGAAGCTATGCCTTCTACTTCGCTTCATTTGGAGCTAAATCATGTGTTTCGCATGGATTTGAAGCTAACTCGTTTGTTTCGCATGCTGTTGAAGCTAAATCATGTATATCACAAGTATTTGAATATGTACCATTTGATTAGCATGGATTCGAAGATCACCCCTCTTCTTCGCATTGATTTGAAGCTAAATCATGTGTTTCGCATGGATTTGAAGCTAACTCGTTTGTTTCGCATACAGTTGAAGCTAAATCATGTATATCACAAGTATTTGAAGCTAATCCATTTAATTCCCATGGATCTGAAGGTATGACTTCTACTTCGCATTGATTTGATGTTAAATCATATGTTTCGCATGGATCTGAAGCTATCTCGTTTGTTTCGCATGCACTTGAATATAAATCAAGTATATCACAAGTATTTTAAGCTAAATCGTTCGATTCGCATGGATTTGAAGCTAAGCCTTCTACCTCGCATTGATTTGAAGATAAATCATGTGTTTCGCATGGATTTGAAGCTAACTCGTTTGTTTCGCATGCTGTTGAAGCTAAATCATGTATATCACAAGTGTTTGAAGCTAAACCATTTGTTTCCCATGGATTCGAAGATAACCCTTCTACTTCGCATTGGTTTGAAGCTAAATCATTTGTTTCGCATGGATTTGAAGCTAACTCGTTTGTTTCGCATGCTGTTGAAACTAAATCATGTATATCACAAGTATTTGAAGCTAAACCATTTGATTCCCATGGATTTGTAGCTATGCCTTCTACTTCGCATTGATTTGGAGCTAAATCATGTGTTTCGCATGGATTTACAGCTAACTCGTTTGTTTCGCATGCTGTTGAAGCTAAATCATGTATATCACAAGTATTTGAATATGGACCATTTGATTAGCATGGATTCGAAGATCACCACTCTTCTTCGCATTGATTTGAAGATAATCATGTGTTTCGCAAGGATTTGAAGCTAACTCGTTTGTTTCGCATGCAGTTGAAGCTAAATCATGTATATCACAAGTATTTGAATCTAAACCATTTGTTTCGCATGGATTCGAACATCAGCCTTCTGCTTCGCATTGATTTGATGTTAAATCATATGTTTCGCATGGATTTGAAGCTATCTCGTTTGTTTCGCATGCACTTGAATATAAATCAAGTATATCACAAGTATTTGAAGCTAAATCGTTCGATTCGCATGAATTTGAAGCTAAGCCTTCTACCTCGCATTAAATTGAAGCTAAATCATGTGTTTCGCTTGGATTTGAAGCTAACTCGTTTGTTTCGCATGCTGTTGAAGCTAAATCATGTATATCACAAGTATTTGAATATGAACCATTTGATTAGCATGGATTCGAAGATCACCCCTCTTCTTCGCATTGATTTGAAGCTAAATCATGTGTTTCGCATGGATTTGAAGCTAACTCGTTTGTTCAGCATGCAGTTGAAGCAAAATCATGTATATCACAAGTGTTTGAAGCTAAACCATTTGTTTCGCATGGATTCAAAGATAACCCTTCTACTTCGCATTGATTTGAAGCTAAATCATGTGTTGCGCATGGATTTGAAGCTAACTCGTTTATTTCGCATGCACTTGAAGCTGAACCATGTATATCACAAGTATTTGAAGCTACACCGTTTGATTGGCATGGATTTGAAGCTAAGCCTTCTACTTCGCATTAAATTGAAGCTAAATCATGTGTTTCGCATGGATTTGAAGCTAACTAGTTTGTTCAGCATGCAGTTGAAGCAAAATCATGTATATCACAAGTGTTTGAAGCTAAACCATTTTTTTCGCATGGATTCAAAGATAACCCTTCTACTTCGCATTGATTTGAAGCTAAATCATGTGTTGCGCATGGATTTGAAGCTAACTCGTTTGTTTCGCATACTTTTGAAGCTAAATCATGTATATCACAAGTATTTGAAGCTAAACCATTTAATTCCCATGGATCTGAAGGTATGGCTACTACTTCGCATTGATTTGATGTTAAATCATATGTTTCGCATGGATCTGAAGCTAACTCGTTTGTTTCGCATGCTGTTGAAGCTAAATCAAGTATATCACAAGTATTTGAAGCAAAACCATTTGTTTGGCACGGATTTGATGATAACCCATCAAGTTCGCATTGATTTGAATTTAAATCATTTGCTTCGCGTGGATTTGAAGCTAACTCGTTTGTTTCGCATGCAGTTGAAGATAAGTCATGCATACCACAAGTATTTGAAGATAAACCATTTGATTCCCATGGATTTGAAGCTATGCCTTCTACTTCGCATTGATTTGGAGCTAAATCATGTGTTTCGCATGGATTTAAAGCTAACTCGTTGTTTCGCAAGCAGTTGAAGCTAAATCATGTATAACACAAGTGTTTGAAGCTAAACCATTTGTTTCGCATGGATTCAAAGATAACCCTTCTACTTCGCATTGATTTGAATTTAAATCATGTGTTTCGCATGGATTTGAAGCTAACTCGTTTTTTTCGCATGCAGTTGAAGCTAAATCATGTATATCACAAGTGTTTGAAGCTAAATCATTTGTTTCGCATGGATTCGAAGATAACCCTTCTACTTCGCATTGATTTGAAGCTAAATCATGTGTTTCGCATGGATTTGAAGCAAAGCCTTCTACTTCGCATTGATTTGGAGTTAAATCATGTGTTTCGCATGGATTTAAAGCTAACTCGTTGTTTCGCAAGCAGTTGAAGCTAAATCATGTATATCACAAGTGTTTGAAGCTAAATCATTTGTTTCGCATGAATTCGAAGATAACCCTTCTACTTCGCATTGATTTGAAGCTAAATCATGTTTTTCGCATGGATTTGAAGCAAAGCCTTCTACTTCGCATAGATTTGGAGTTAAATCATGTGTTCGCATGGATTTAAAGCTAAATCGTTGTTTCGCATGCAGTTGAAGCTAAATCATGTATATCACAAGTGTTTGAAGCTAAACCATTTGTTTCGCATGGATTCGAAGATAACCCTTCTACTTCGCATTGGTTTGAAGCTAAATCATTTGTTTCGCATGGATTTGAAGCTAACTCGTTTGTTTCGCATGCTGTTGAAACTAAATCATGTATATCACAAGTATTTGAAGCTAAACCATTTGATTCCCATGGATTTGTAGCTATGCCTTCTACTTCGCATTGATTTGGAGCTAAATCATGTGTTTCGCATGGATTTAAAGCTAACTCGTTGTTTCGCATGCCGTTGAAGCTAAATCATGTATATCACAAGTGTTTGAAGCTAAACCATTTGTTTCGCATGGATTCGAAGATAACCCTTCTACTTCGCATTGATTTGAAGCTAAATCATGTGCTGCGCATGGATTAGAAGCTAACTCGTTTGTTTCGCATGCAGTTGAAGCTAAATCATGTATATCACAAGTATTTGAAGCTAAACCATTTTATTCCCATGCATTTGAAGCTATGCCTTCTACTTCGCATTGATTTGATGTTAAATCATATGTCTCGCATGGATTTGAAGCTATCTCGTTTGTTTCGCATGCACAGAATATAAATCAAGCATATCACAAGTATTTGAAGCTAAACCTTTGTTTCGCATGGATTCGAACAACAGCCTTCTGCTTCGCATTGATTTGGACCTAAATCATGTGTTTCGCATGGATTTGAAGCTAACTCGTTTATTTCGCATGCACTTGAAGCAGAACCATGTATATCACAAGTATTTGAAGCTAAACCATTTGATTGGCATGGATTTGAAGCTAAGCCTTCTACTTCGCATTAAATTGAAGCTAAATCATGTGTTTCGCATGGATTTGAAGCTAACACGTTTGTTTCGCATGCTGTTGAAGCTAAATCATGTATATCACAAGTATGTGAATCTAAACCATTTGTTGCCCATGGATTTGAAGCTATGCCTTCTACTTCGCATTGATTTGGATTTAAATCATATGTTTCGCATGGATTTAAAGCTAACTCGTTGTTTCGCATGCAGTTGAAGCTAAATCATGTATAACACTAGTGTTTGAAGCTAAACCATTTGTTTCGCATGGAGTCAAAGATAACCCTTCTACTTCGCATTGATTTGAAGCTAAATCATGTATTTCGCATGGATTTGAAGCTAACTCGTTTGTTTCGCATGCTGTTGAAGCTAAATCATGTATATCACAAGTGTTTGAAGCTAAATCATTTGTTTCGCATGAATTCGAAGATAACCCTTCTACCTTGCATTGATTTGAAGCTAAATCATGTTTTTCGCATGGATTTGAAGCAAAGCCTTCTACTTCGCATAGATTTGGAGTTAAATCATGTGTTTCGCATGGATTTAAAGCTAAATCGTTGTTTCGCATGCAGTTGAAGCTAAATCATGTATATCACAAGTGTTTGAAGCTAAACCATTTGTTTCGCATGGATTCGAAGATAACCCTCCTACTTCGCATTGGTTTGAAGCTAAATCATTTGTTTCGCATGGATTTGAAGCTAACTCGTTTGTTTCGCATGCTGTTGGAACTAAATCATGTATATCACAAGTACTTGAAGCTAAACCATTTGATTCCCATGGATTTGTAGCTATGCCTTCTACTTCGCATTGATTTGGAGCTAAATCATGTGTATCGCATGGATTTAAAGCTAACTCGTTGTTTCGCATGCAGTTGAAGCTAAATCATGTATATCACAAGTGTTTGAAGCTAAACCATTTGTTTCGCATGGATTCGAAGATAACCCTTCTACTTCGCATTGATTTGAAGCTAAATCATGTGTTTCGCATGGATTTGAAGCAAAGCCTTCTACTTCGCATTGATTTGGAGTTAAATCATGTGTTTCGCATGGATTTAAAGCTAACTCGTTGTTTCGCAAGCAGTTGAAGCTAAATCATGTATATCACAAGTGTTTGAAGCTGAACCATTTGATTAGCATGGATTCGAAGATCACCCCTCTTCTTCGCATTGATTTGAATTTAAATCATTTGCTTCGCGTGGATTTGAAGCTAACTCGTTTGTTTCGCATGCAGTTGAAGATAAGTAATGCATACCACAAGTATTTGAAGATAAACCATTTGATTCCCATGGATTTGAAGCTATGCCTTCTACTTCGCATTGATTTGGAGCTAAATCATGTGTTTCGCATGGATTTAAAGCTAACTCGTTGTTTCGCATGCAGTTGAAGCTAAATCATGTATAACACAAGTGTTTGAAGCTAAACCATTTGTTTCGCATGGATTCAAAGATAACCCTTCTACTTCGCATTGATTTGAATTTAAATCATGTGTTCCGCATGGATTTGAAGCTAACTCGTTTTTTTCGCATGCAGTTGAAGCTAAATCATGTATATCACAAGTGTTTGAAGCTAAATCATTTGTTTCGCATGGATTCGAAGATAACCCTTCTACTTCGCATTGATTTGAAGCTAAATCATGTGTTTCGCATGGATTTGAAGCAAAGCCTTCTACTTCGCATAGATTTGGAGTTAAATCATGTGTTTCGCATGGATTTAAAGCTAAATCGTTGTTTCGCATGCAGTTGAAGCTAAATCATGTATATCACAAGTGTTTGAAGCTAAACCATTTGTTTCGCATGGATTCGAAGATAACCCTCCTACTTCGCATTGGTTTGAAGCTAAATCATTTGTTTCGCATGGATTTGAAGCTAACTCGTTTGTTTCGCATGCTGTTGGAACTAAATCATGTATATCACAAGTACTTGAAGCTAAACCATTTCATTCCCATGGATTTGTAGCTATGCCTTCTACTTCGCATTGATTTGGAGCTAAATCATGTGTATCGCATGGATTTAAAGCTAACTCGTTGTTTCGCATGCAGTTGAAGCTAAATCATGTATATCACAAGTGTTTGAAGCTAAACCATTTGTTTCGCATGGATTCGAAGATAACCCTTCTACTTCGCATTGATTTGAAGCTAAATCATGTGTTTCGCATGGATTTGAAGCAAAGCCTTCTACTTCGCATTGATTTGGAGTTAAATCATGTGTTTCGCATGGATTTAAAGCTAACTCGTTGTTTCGCAAGCAGTTGAAGCTAAATCATGTATATCACAAGTGTTTGAAGCTAAATCATTTGTTTCGCATGAATTCGAAGATAACCCTTCTACTTCGCATTGATTTGAAGCTAAATCATGTTTTTCGCATGGATTTGAAGCAAAGCCTTCTACTTCGCATAGATTTGGAGTTAAATCATGTGTTTCGCATGGATTTAAAGCTAAATCGTTGTTTCGCATGCAGTTGAAGCTAAATCATGTATATCACAAGTGTTTGAAGCTAAACCATTTGTTTCGCATGGATTCGAAGATAACCCTTCTACTTCGCATTGGTTTGAAGCTAAATCATTTGTTTCGCATGGATTTGAAGCTAACTCGTTTGTTTCGCATGCTGTTGAAACTAAATCATGTATATCACAAGTATTTGAAGCTAAACCATTTGATTCCCATGGATTTGTAGCTATGCCTTCTACTTCGCATTGATTTGGAGCTAAATCATGTGTTTCGCATGGATTTAAAGCTAACTCGTTGTTTCGCATGCCGTTGAAGCTAAATCATGTATATCACAAGTGTTTGAAGCTAAACCATTTGTTTCGCATGGATTCGAAGATAACCCTTCTACTTCGCATTGATTTGAAGCTAAATCATGTGCTGCGCATGGATTAGAAGCTAACTCGTTTGTTTCGCATGCAGTTGAAGCTAAATCATGTATATCACAAGTATTTGAAGCTAAACCATTTTATTCCCATGCATTTGAAGCTATGCCTTCTACTTCGCATTGATTTGATGTTAAATCATATGTCTCGCATGGATTTGAAGCTATCTCGTTTGTTTCGCATGCACAGAATATAAATCAAGCATATCACAAGTATTTGAAGCTAAACCTTTGTTTCGCATGGATTCGAACAACAGCCTTCTGCTTCGCATTGATTTGGACCTAAATCATGTGTTTCGCATGGATTTGAAGCTAACTCGTTTATTTCGCATGCACTTGAAGCAGAACCATGTATATCACAAGTATTTGAAGCTAAACCATTTGATTGGCATGGATTTGAAGCTAAGCCTTCTACTTCGCATTAAATTGAAGCTAAATCATGTGTTTCGCATGGATTTGAAGCTAACACGTTTGTTTCGCATGCTGTTGAAGCTAAATCATGTATATCACAAGTATGTGAATCTAAACCATTTGTTGCCCATGGATTTGAAGCTATGCCTTCTACTTCGCATTGATTTGGATTTAAATCATATGTTTCGCATGGATTTAAAGCTAACTCGTTGTTTCGCATGCAGTTGAAGCTAAATCATGTATAACACTAGTGTTTGAAGCTAAACCATTTGTTTCGCATGGATTCAAAGATAACCCTTCTACTTCGCATTGATTTGAAGCTAAATCATGTATTTCGCATGGATTTGAAGCTAACTCGTTTGTTTCGCATGCTGTTGAAGCTAAATCATGTATATCACAAGTGTTTGAAGCTAAATCATTTGTTTCGCATGAATTCGAAGATAACCCTTCTACCTTGCATTGATTTGAAGCTAAATCATGTTTTTCGCATGGATTTGAAGCAAAGCCTTCTACTTCGCATAGATTTGGAGTTAAATCATGTGTTTCGCATGGATTTAAAGCTAAATCGTTGTTTCGCATGCAGTTGAAGCTAAATCATGTATATCACAAGTGTTTGAAGCTAAACCATTTGTTTCGCATGGATTCGAAGATAACCCTCCTACTTCGCATTGGTTTGAAGCTAAATCATTTGTTTCGCATGGATTTGAAGCTAACTCGTTTGTTTCGCATGCTGTTGGAACTAAATCATGTATATCACAAGTACTTGAAGCTAAACCATTTGATTCCCATGGATTTGTAGCTATGCCTTCTACTTCGCATTGATTTGGAGCTAAATCATGTGTATCGCATGGATTTAAAGCTAACTCGTTGTTTCGCATGCAGTTGAAGCTAAATCATGTATATCACAAGTGTTTGAAGCTAAACCATTTGTTTCGCATGGATTCGAAGATCACCCCTCTTCTTCGCATTGATTTGAATTTAAATCATTTGCTTCGCGTGGATTTGAAGCTAACTCGTTTGTTTCGCATGCAGTTGAAGATAAGTAATGCATACCACAAGTATTTGAAGATAAACCATTTGATTCCCATGGATTTGAAGCTATGCCTTCTACTTCGCATTGATTTGGAGCTAAATCATGTGTTTCGCATGGATTTAAAGCTAACTCGTTGTTTCGCATGCAGTTGAAGCTAAATCATGTATAACACAAGTGTTTGAAGCTAAACCATTTGTTTCGCATGGATTCAAAGATAACCCTTCTACTTCGCATTGATTTGAATTTAAATCATGTGTTCCGCATGGATTTGAAGCTAACTCGTTTTTTTCGCATGCAGTTGAAGCTAAATCATGTATATCACAAGTGTTTGAAGCTAAATCATTTGTTTCGCATGGATTCGAAGATAACCCTTCTACTTCGCATTGATTTGAAGCTAAATTATGTGTTTCGCATGGATTTGAAGCAAAGCCTTCTACTTCGCATTGATTTGGAGTTAAATCATGTGTTTCGCATGGATTTAAAGCTAACTCGTTGTTTCGCAAGCAGTTGAAGCTAAATCATGTATATCACAAAGTGTTTGAAGCTAAATCATTTGTTTCGCATGAATTCGAAGATAACCCTTCTACTTCGCATTGATTTGAAGCTAAATCATGTTTTTCGCATGGATTTGAAGCAAAGCCTTCTACTTCGCATAGATTTGGAGTTAAATCATGTGTTTCGCATGGATTTAAAGCTAAATCGTTGTTTCGCATGCAGTTGAAGCTAAATCATGTATATCACAAGTGTTTGAAGCTAAACCATTTGTTTCGCATGGATTCGAAGATAACCCTTCTACTTCGCATTGGTTTGAAGCTAAAGCATTTGTTTCGCATGGATTTGAAGCTAACTCGTTTGTTTCGCATGCTGTTGAAACTAAATCATGTATATCACAAGTATTTGAAGCTAAACCATTTGATTCCCATGGATTTGTAGCTATGCCTTCTACTTCGCATTGATTTGGAGCTAAATCATGTGTTTCGCATGGATTTAAAGCTAACTCGTTGTTTCGCATGCCGTTGAAGCTAAATCATGTATATCACAAGTGTTTGAAGCTAAACCATTTGTTTCGCATGGATTCGAAGATAACCCTTCTACTTCGCATTGATTTGAAGCTAAAACATGTGTTGCGCATGGATTAGAAGCTAACTCGTTTGTTTCGCATGCAGTTGAAGCTAAATCATGTATATCACAAGTATTTGAAGCTAAACCATTTTATTCCCATGCATTTGAAGCTATGCCTTCTACTTCGCATTGATTTGATGTTAAATCATATGTCTCGCATGGATTTGAAGCTATCTCGTTTGTTTCGCATGCACAGAATATAAATCAAGTATATCACAAGTATTTGAAGCTAAACCTTTGTTTCGCATGGATTCGAACAACAGCCTTCTGCTTCGCATTGATTTGGACCTAAATCATGTGTTTCGCATGGATTTGAAGCTAACTCGTTTATTTCGCATGCACTTGAAGCAGAACCATGTATATCACAAGTATTTGAAGCTAAACCATTTGATTGGCATGGATTTGAAGCTAAGCCTTCTACTTCGCATTAAATTGAAGCTAAATCATGTGTTTCGCATGGATTTGAAGCTAACACGTTTGTTTCGCATGCTGTTGAAGCTAAATCATGTATATCACAAGTATGTGAATCTAAACCATTTGTTGCCCATGGATTTGAAGCTATGCCTTCTACTTCGCATTGATTTGGAGTTAAATCATATGTTTCGCATGGATTTAAAGCTAACTCGTTGTTTCGCATGCAGTTGAAGCTAAATCATGTATAACACTAGTGTTTGAAGCTAAACCATTTGTTTCGCATGGATTCAAAGATAACCCTTCTACTTCGCATTGATTTGAAGCTAAATCATGTATTTCGCATGGATTTGAAGCTAACTCGTTTGTTTCGCATGCTGTTGAAGCTAAATCATGTATATCACAAGTGTTTGAAGCTAAATCATTTGTTTCGCATGAATTCGAAGATAACCCTTCTACCTTGCATTGATTTGAAGCTAAATCATGTTTTTCGCATGGATTTGAAGCAAAGCCTTCTACTTCGCATAGATTTGGAGTTAAATCATGTGTTTCGCATGGATTTAAAGCTAAATCGTTGTTTCGCATGCAGTTGAAGCTAAATCATGTATATCACAAGTGTTTGAAGCTAAACCATTTGTTTCGCATGGATTCGAAGATAACCCTCCTACTTCGCATTGGTTTGAAGCTAAATCATTTGTTTCGCATGGATTTGAAGCTAACTCGTTTGTTTCGCATGCTGTTGAAACTAAATCATGTATATCACAAGTACTTGAAGCTAAACCATTTGATTCTCATGGATTTGTAGCTATGCCTTCTACTTCGCATTGATTTGGAGCTAAATCATGTGTTTCGCATGGATTTAAAGCTAACTCGTTGTTTCGCATGCAGTTGAAGCTAAATCATGTATATCACAAGTGTTTGAAGCTAAACCATTTGTTTCGCATGGATTCGAAGATAACCCTTCTACTTCGCAATGATTTGAAGCTAAATCATGTGTTTCGCATGGATTTGAAGCAAAGCCTTCTACTTCGCATTGATTTGGAGTTAAATCATGTGTTTCGCATGGATTTAAAGCTAACTCGTTGTTTCGCAAGCAGTTGAAGCTAAATCATGTATATCACAAGTGTTTGAAGCTGAACCATTTGATTAGCATGGATTCGAAGATCACCCCTCTTCTTCGCATTGATTTGAAGATAATCATGTGTTTCGCATGGATTTGAAGCTAACTCGTTTGTTTCGCATGCAGTTGACTATAAATCAAGTATATCACAAGTATTTGAAGCTAAACCTTTGTTTCGCATGTATTCGAACATCAGCCTTCTGCTTCGCATTGATTTGGACCTAAATCATGTGTTTCGCATGGATTTGAAGCTAACTCGGTTATTTCGCATGCACTTGAAGCTAAATCATGTATATTACAATTTGTTTGAAGCTAAACCATTTGTTTTGCATGGATTCGAAGATAATCCTTCTTCTTCGCATTGATTTGAAGCTAAATCATGTATTTTGCATGGATTAGAAGCTAACTCGTTTGTTTCGCATGCAGTTGATGCTGAATCATGTATATCACAAGTATTTGCAGCTAAACCATTTGTTTCGCATGGATTCGTAGATAAGCCTTCTACTTCGCATCGATTTGAAGCTATATCATGTGTTTCGCATGGTTTTTGAAGCTTAACTCGATTGTTTCGCATGCAGTTGAAGCTAAATCATGTATATCACAAGTGTTTGAAGCTAAACCATTTGTTTCGCATGGATTCGAAGATCACCCCTCTTCTTCGCATTGATTTGAATTTAAATCATTTGCTTCGCGTGGATTTGAAGCTAACTCGTTTGTTTCGCATGCAGTTGAAGATAAGTAATGCATACCACAAGTATTTGAAGATAAACCATTTGATTCCCATGGATTTGAAGCTATGCCTTCTACTTCGCATTGATTTGGAGCTAAATCATGTGTTTCGCATGGATTTAAAGCTAACTCGTTGTTTCGCATGCAGTTGAAGCTAAATCATGTATAACACAAGTGTTTGAAGCTAAACCATTTGTTTCGCATGGATTCAAAGATAACCCTTCTACTTCGCATTGATTTGAATTTAAATCATGTGTTCCGCATGGATTTGAAGCTAACTCGTTTTTTTTCGCATGCAGTTGAAGCTAAATCATGTATATCACAAGTGTTTGAAGCTAAATCATTTGTTTCGCATGGATTCGAAGATAACCCTTCTACTTCGCATTGATTTGAAGCTAAATTATGTGTTTCGCATGGATTTGAAGCAAAGCCTTCTACTTCGCATTGATTTGGAGTTAAATCATGTGTTTCGCATGGATTTAAAGCTAACTCGTTGTTTCGCAAGCAGTTGAAGCTAAATCATGTATATCACAAAGTGTTTGAAGCTAAATCATTTGTTTCGCATGAATTCGAAGATAACCCTTCTACTTCGCATTGATTTGAAGCTAAATTATGTGTTTCGCATGGATTTGAAGCAAAGCCTTCTACTTCGCATTGATTTGGAGTTAAATCATGTGTTTCGCATGGATTTAAAGCTAACTCGTTGTTTCGCAAGCAGTTGAAGCTAAATCATGTATATCACAAAGTGTTTGAAGCTAAATCATTTGTTTCGCATGAATTCGAAGATAACCCTTCTACTTCGCATTGATTTGAAGCTAAATCATGTTTTTCGCATGGATTTGAAGCAAAGCCTTCTACTTCGCATAGATTTGGAGTTAAATCATGTGTTTCGCATGGATTTAAAGCTAAATCGTTGTTTCGCATGCAGTTGAAGCTAAATCATGTATATCACAAGTGTTTGAAGCTAAACCATTTGTTTCGCATGGATTCGAAGATAACCCTTCTACTTCGCATTGGTTTGAAGCTAAAGCATTTGTTTCGCATGGATTTGAAGCTAACTCGTTTGTTTCGCATGCTGTTGAAACTAAATCATGTATATCACAAGTATTTGAAGCTAAACCATTTGATTCCCATGGATTTGTAGCTATGCCTTCTACTTCGCATTGATTTGGAGCTAAATCATGTGTTTCGCATGGATTTAAAGCTAACTCGTTGTTTCGCATGCCGTTGAAGCTAAATCATGTATATCACAAGTGTTTGAAGCTAAACCATTTGTTTCGCATGGATTCGAAGATAACCCTTCTACTTCGCATTGATTTGAAGCTAAAACATGTGTTGCGCATGGATTAGAAGCTAACTCGTTTGTTTCGCATGCAGTTGAAGCTAAATCATGTATATCACAAGTATTTGAAGCTAAACCATTTTATTCCCATGCATTTGAAGCTATGCCTTCTACTTCGCATTGATTTGATGTTAAATCATATGTCTCGCATGGATTTGAAGCTATCTCGTTTGTTTCGCATGCACAGAATATAAATCAAGTATATCACAAGTATTTGAAGCTAAACCTTTGTTTCGCATGGATTCGAACAACAGCCTTCTGCTTCGCATTGATTTGGACCTAAATCATGTGTTTCGCATGGATTTGAAGCTAACTCGTTTATTTCGCATGCACTTGAAGCAGAACCATGTATATCACAAGTATTTGAAGCTAAACCATTTGATTGGCATGGATTTGAAGCTAAGCCTTCTACTTCGCATTAAATTGAAGCTAAATCATGTGTTTCGCATGGATTTGAAGCTAACACGTTTGTTTCGCATGCTGTTGAAGCTAAATCATGTATATCACAAGTATGTGAATCTAAACCATTTGTTGCCCATGGATTTGAAGCTATGCCTTCTACTTCGCATTGATTTGGAGTTAAATCATATGTTTCGCATGGATTT